>NC_135859.1:37991929-38041929 GCF_031162955.1 Sander vitreus
GAGCTGGAGGGCTTTTACTGTGAAGGAGCTGCAGGGCTTTTACTGTGAAGGAGCTGCAGGGCTTTTACTGTGAAGGAGCTGGAGGGCTTTTATTGTGAAGGAGCTGGAGGGCTTTTACTGTGAAGGAGCTGCAGGGCTTTTACTGTGAAGGAGCTGGAGGGCTTTTACTGTGAAGGAGCTGGAGGGGTTTTACTGTGAAGGAGCTGGAGGGGTTTTACTGTGAAGGAGCTGGAGGGGTTTTACTGTGATCTTTGTAAACCCCTGTTTCCTGTTCCCTATATGTGTTTCTAACTTGTTTCCTGTTTCCTGTGTCTGAGGTTCGGGACTAAAGAGGAGTACATGTTGTTTATGAATGACTTTGTGGAGCGTCAGTGGAGCAGCATGCAGCGTTTCCTGCAGGAGATCTCCAACCCTGACGGGCTTAACCACACCGCTGGCTTCGACGGCTACATCGACCTCGGCCGTGAGCTGTCCAGCCTGCACACGCTGCTCTCTGAGATAGACCAGGTAACTCTCTGAGATAGACCAGGTAACTCTCTGAGATAGACCAGGTAACTCTCTGAGATAGACCAGGTAACTCTCTGAGATAGACCAGGTAACTCTCTGCTCTCTGTTTTTCTCTTTTCTTCAACTTTTTTGTTTTTTGCTGTCCCTCTGTCTGTCTCTCTGTCTCCCTGTCTGTCTCCCTGTCTGCCTGCCTGTCTGTCTGTCCCTCTGTCTGTCCCTCTCTCTGTCTCCCTGTCTCCTTGTCCCTCTGTCTGTCTGTCTGTCTCTCTTTCTCTCTATCTGTCTCTCTGTGTGTCTTTAGTCCTGCCTGTCGAAGCTCGGTCCTCTTCCTCGGATCCTCCGAGAAGTGTCGACGGCTCTGGCTAACCCAGGGGGCGTTGCCTACTCTGGGGGCGTGGTCTACTCTGGGGGCGTGGCTTACCCAGAGGGCGTCTCTGTTTCCTCTCCGGAGCCTCAGCGGATGGTGTCTCCGCCCCCCCTGTCCCCACCCCCTCTGTCTCCGCCCCTCTCTCCTCCTCTGGCGGCGTGCAATCCTTCCCTCGGCCTGCAGGGCAGCGTCGGACTGGACGGCGGGTTAGCATCTTGTTTCCTGTTAGCATTAGCATCTGTGGGCGGGGGGCGGGACTTAAAGCCGCTGCACACCATACAGGTGTTTTCAGTTCTTCTGGCTGATTGAACTCTGCTCAGGTTGAAAGTGGGCGGAGCTTTGATGGGAGTTTATTACATCACAAATCTTTTCTACCAATCAGAATGAAGAACTGTGATTGGTCTCGCCCTAACAGGAGACTCAGGAAGATGTCAATCAAACAGTCTAAACAAAGGCCTCCCAGTTTGGGGCCCCCGGGCCAAGACTGTTTTACAGATCCATTTTATATTTGCAGATTATTTTTTTGTGAGTTTTCAAATCTTAATTTTGTATTTGTGGAATGTGTTCCATATTTACCGATTACACATTTACACACACTTACATAGCTCATCCCATAATAATCGTTTCCCTGAGCAGAAGTGTCAGCCAGATGAGCTGTTGTATCCAAGGGCAACACATTGATTATTATTCCTCAGAACACAGCAGCAGTTATTATCATTTATTAGATAATCAGCAGAATAATCATTCAATATTCAATACAAGATGATTGATCTGTAATTGATTGTGTGTGTGTGTGTGTGTGTGATACCGTGTGTGTGTCTGTGTGTGTGTGTGTGTGTGATACCGTGTGTGTGTGTGTGTGTGTGTGTGTGTGTGTGTGTGTGTGTGTGTTTAGTTTGGTAGATTTCACCAGACTTCCGTCTCCGACTCCAGAGAACAAAGATTTGTTCTTCGTCACTAAAGGATCCAGTCTGCAGCCGGCCTCAGGTAACCTCTGACCTCTAACGTCTGACCTTTGACCTCTAACGTCTGACCTCTAACCTCTGACCTTTGATGTCCCATCCTGTCCCTTTGATTTCCCATCCTGTCCCTTTGATGTCCCTTTGATTTCCCTTCCTGTCCCTTTGATTTCCCATCCTGTCCCTTTGATTTCCCATCCTGTCCCTTTGATGTCCCTTTGATTTCCCTTCCTGTCCCTTTGATGTCCCTTCCTGTCCCTTTGATGTCCCATCCTGTCCCTTTGATATCCCATCCTTTCCCTTTGATGTCCCTTTGATTTCCCATCCTGTCCCTTTGATGTCCCTTTGATTTCCCCTCATGTCTCGTTGATGTCCCATCCTGTCCCTTTGATGTCCCTTCCTGTCCCTTTGATGTCCCTTCCTGTCCCTTTGATGTCCCATCCTGTCCCTTTGATGTCCCTTTGATTTCCCTCTGATGTACCTTCCTGTCCCTTTGATGTCCCTTCCTGTCCTCTGATGTCCCTTCCTGTCCTCTGATGTAACTTCCTGTCCTCTGATGTCCTCTGATGTAACTTTCTGTCCTCTGATGTAACTTCTTGTGCTCTGATGTCACTTCCTGCAGGCCTGCAGGGTTCTCCGGCGGCGAGCTCTTCGTACTCGGAGCCCACCGAGATGGAGGCGGGGCCGGATCTGACCGCCGAGAGCCGCAGTCTGTCTCTGGTCGACCTGCAGGACTCCTCCCCTAGCGAGGGCCTCGACGACGGCCAATGGCAGCGCAGGACGGGGCTCCTCCCCCTCTCCTTCCAGAATCCTGTGTACCACATGACCACCACGTCGCCGCGGCAACCGCCAACGGACGCCACGCCCTCGGACGGCTCGGCGGGGTCCCAGGGGAACGCAGACGACAGGGGCGCCATGGCAACCAAGCCGGCGTTTCTCACCCAGATGTCTGTTGGGCTGGGGGGGGCGGAGAGGGGGGAGAGGATGTCGGCCATGTCGAGCAGCAGCAGCGGCGAGGAATACTCACGGCGAGCGCTGTCCGACACGCTCACAGGTAACAGCCAGCTTTCTTAAACTTAGACTCAGATTCGGTTCACTACGTTAGCTTCTCTGTGATGCCTTCAGATACGGTCACAGTTCATTATTATTAGGAACGGTAGTGTTGTTAGAGGCAGACCTTCCTCCACAGCTCTGTGGAGGAGCATAAAAAGAGCAGCATGTCATGGGACCTTTAATTTTAATTTTCTCCTGTTTCTTCTGAAACATAACATTTGTGTCAGAATGTTCTGGAGATATGTGGCAAACCTCTACAATACTGATAAATGATCAAATATAACGTTTCATCCACCCACCCAGCGTTTACGACACTGTTAAATGAGGCCCCGCCCCATTAGGAGAAGGGAAGCTCTCGTTAGTGGCGAGGATCTCTGTATACAGCGTCTCTAACAGGCTCCTCCCCCTCAGGTGGCCCCGCCCCTCCTCGCCAGTCCTCCACCGGTCCCCAGAGACGCATCGATCAGCCCCCCCCCTCCTCTGCTCCTCCGGGGCCTCCTCGGGGCCGCACGCCTCCCAGCATGCTCAGCGGCGGAGGCTCCGCCTACCCTCCCCGCCCCGCCTCTGGCAGCATGATGTCATCCAGCCCTGATTGGCCGAGCAGCGGCCAGTCACGGCTCAGACAGACGTCGTCCTCGTCTAAAGGAGACAGCCCCGAAAAACAGCGGCTCGCCGCCAAGGTAACCGTATGCACGGTAACCGTACGCACCTGTCTTTATTATTCATTTATTTAATTTATTATTAATACAGCGATATGAAACGCAAATGACTGAGCTGGCATTTGTGTGTGTGTGTGTGTGTGTGTGTCTGTGTGTCTGTGTGTGTGTGTGTGTGTGTGTGTGTGTGTGTGTGTGTCTGTGTGTGTGTGTGTGTCTGTGTGTGTGTGTGTGTGTGTGTGTGTGTGTGTGTGTGTGTGTGTGTGTGTGTGTGTGTGTGTGTGTGTGTGTGTGTGTGTGTGTGTGTGTAGGCTCCGTCTCCGTGTGCGTTGGACCGGACTGCTGCCTGGCTGCTCAACATGAACTCTGCCACCTCGTACGGCGAGACGGAGGACGATCGCCATGACGACGCCCTTGTAGAGAAGGTACCAGCTGTTCTGGAGTCAGTGTGGCCATCGTTGGGTCGGGCTGAAAACACATCTCATGCTTCATTACATGTCATTTATCTGAAGGTTCAGACTCCAAACAACAAGTACAGAGAGCAAGTACACTAGCTCTAATTAAGCTAAGCTACAAAGAGACATGTGGAAGAGCAGCTTCAAGAAATATATATACATTTGTTTTAGTCTTTTTTCTTCATGTTTATCCGAGGTGTAGTCAGAAGAGATGTGTGTTTAGTCTTCGGAGGAAGATGTGTAGGCTTTGGGCCGTCCTGAGCTCATGGTGTGTGTGTGTGTGTGTGTGTGTGTGTGTGTGTGTGTGTGTGTGTGTGTGTGTGTGTGTGTGTGTGTGTGTGTGTGTGTGTGTCTCTGTGTGTGTAGTATCAGCAGGAGATTGCCCTGCTGCAGGAGAAGCTGAGAGTGGCGGCGATGCGCCAGGACGAGTGTGAAGCCCGACTGCTGGTCCAAGATCAGCAGAACCAGCGCATGCTGCAGGAGTACCAGGTACACACACACACACACACACACACACACACACACAGAGACACACACACACACACACACACACAGAGACACACATACACACACACACACACACACACACGTACACACATACACCCACACACACACACATACACACACACACACACACACCCACACACACATACACACACACACACACACACACACACACACACACACACACACACACACACACACACACACACACACACACACACACAGAGATACACACACACACACACACACACACACACAGGCACACACAGACACTCAGTGGTGTGTTCAGTAACCTGTGGTGTGTTCAGGTGTTCAGTAACCCCGTGGTGTGTTCAGGTGTTCAGTAACCCCGTGGTGTGTTCAGGTGTTCATTAACCCCGTGGTGTGTTCAGGTGCGCCTGGAGGACACAGAGAGCAGACTGAGGAGGCTGCAGGATGATAAAGACCTCCAGATGAACAGCATCATCAGCAGGTACAACATCTGCAGCTCCTTCCATCTTCTCCAGTTCATTAAGTCACTGTTCTCCACCCCTTAAATCAGGGAACTTTATTAACAGAACACGCATTAACAGTCCAGAACAGATAGAGTCCTACCAGATAGAGTCTTACCAGATAGAGTCTTACCAGATAGAGTCCTACCAGATAGAGTCCTACCAGATAGAGTCCTACCAGATAGAGTCTTACCAGATAGAGTCCTACCAGATAGTCTTACCAGATAGAGTCCTACCAGATAGAGTCTTACCAGATAGAGTCTTACCAGATAGAGTCCTACCAGATAGAGTCCTACCAGATAGAGTCCTACCAGATAGAGTCCTACCAGATAGTCCTACCAGATAGAGTCCTACCAGATAGAGTCCTACCAGATAGAGTCCGTCCTAACAGAGAGAGTCCTAACAGAGAGAGTCCTACCAGATAGAGTCCTACCTCAGATAGTCCTCACAGAGAGAGTCCTAACTGAGCTTGTCTGCAGTTTGAGGGTTATATCTCTCTTTCCTTCTTTCTTCCCTGAAGTTACCAGTAAGGGACAGCTACACCATTTTAGGTGAACAAAATGTTCCAATTAACGGAGGTTAAAGCTCCCTACTCACCTGTCTGTCTGTCTGTCTGTCTCTAACCTGTCTGCCTGTCTTTCTGCCTGTCTGCCTGTCTGCCTGTCTGTCTGTCTGCAGGTTGATGGCAGTAGAGGAAGAGCTGAAGAAAGATCACTCTGACATGCAGGCTGTGGTCGACTCCAAACAGAAGATCATTGAGACACAGGTACCTGTCTGTGTGTCTGTCTCTCACCTGTCTGTCTGTCTGTCTGTCTGTCTGTCTGAATGTCTGTCTGTCTGAGAAAAAGTCTGTATCTTAAGTCTCCACTTACTTCCTGTACAAAGTGAAGCCAATCTCACTGTCTCCCTACCTGTCTGCCTGTCTGTCTCTCTGTCTGTCTTCCTCCCTGTCTGTCTCTCAGGAGAAGAGGATAGCCAGTCTGGATGCAGCTAACAGCCGTCTGATGGCAGCCCTCTCTCAGCTGAAGGAGCGCTACGCTGTGACATCACAGAGGAACGGCCTGTCTCCTAGCAACTCGTCGTCTCTGCAGATCACCGAGAACGGAGAGTTCCGTAACTCCGGCAACAACTGCTGAGCTGGGCCAACCAATCAGCGCTGGATCTGACTCCGCCCCTCACTTCCTCTTTTAGTTTTGCATGTTTCCTTTTTGAACATCTTACAAAGTCTGACATCATATCCTGTTTCCTTTTTGCTACTTCCTGCTGAGAGCGGCCAACCTGCACGTGTTGATCGTAGGTCAGCTGGTCTTGCACACGGCTGCAGCTGATTGGACGAGCTCTTCCCTTGGTATGCGTCTGCCCCCGGGGTTAAAACTCTCTCTGATGTTAATGAGCAGCGTCTGAATCTGACATCGGTCACTTCAGCAGATGGTGACCAGTTCTCCAGAGGCCTCATTTACATAAAGGCACCTGGACCGTCCTCATTTACATAAAGACACCTGGACCGTCCTCATTTACATAAAGACACCTGGACTGGCCTCATTTACATAAAGACACCTGGACCGTCCTCATTTACATAAAGACACCTGGACCGGCCTCATTTACATAAAGACACCTGGACTGGCCTCATTTACATAAAGACACCTGGACCGGCCTCATTTACATAAAGACACCTGGACCGTCCTCATTTACATAAAGGCACCTAGACCGGCCTCATTTACATAAAGGCACCTAGACCGTCCTCATTTACATAAAGACACCTGGACTGGCCTCATTTACATAAAGGCACCTGGACCGGCCTCATTTACATAAAGGCACCTGGACCGTCCTCATTTACATAAAGGCACCTGGACCGTCCTCATTTACATAAAGTCACCTGGATTCACTGTATGACAACGAGGAGTGGGAAACTAGACGCCCTGTCTCCCACAATGCATTGCCCGGCTGCTCACAGAGACAACAAACAGGAAGTGTGGAAGAGACGCTAAAACAACTCTGTATTAACCGTTATTTTGTTATATTTACACAGACACACACACACACACACACAGAGACAGACACACACACAGACACAGACACACACACACAGACACAGACACACACACACAGACACAGACACACACACACACACACACAGACACACAGACACACACACAGACACACAGACACACACACACACACACACACACACACACACACAGACACAGACACACACACACACACACACACACACACACACACACACACACACACACACAGAGACAGACACACACACACACACAGACAGACACACAGACACACACACAGACACACACACACAGACACACACACACAGAGACAGACACACACACACAGACACAGACACACACACACAGAGACAGACACACACACACACACACACACACACACACACACACACACAGACACACAGACACACACACACACACACACACACACAGACACACACACACACACACAGACACACAGACACACACACACACACAGACACAGACACACACACAGAGACAGACACACACACACACAGACACACACACACAGCAGAGACAGACACACACACACACACAGACACACAGACACAGACACACACACACACACACACACAGACACACACACACACACACACACACACACACACACACACAGACACACACACACACACACACACACACACACACACACACACACACAGACACACACACACACACAGAGACAGACACACACACACACACACACACACAGAGACAGACACACACACACAGACACAGACACCCCCCTTGAAGTCCTCTCCCATCGTTGAGTGTATGGTTCCATCTCTAATCTCTGAATGGAAGAACTTCTGTTCATTTGAAAGTGAAACTTGTTTAAAGAGACAGTTTGAATATATTGCTCATTTTTTAGGCTGTGTTTAGGTTTTGTCTTAAAGGAACAGTACGACACGTTGACCCAGAGTCAGACCAGCTCTAGGTTAGCCTAGCTTAGCACAAAGACTGGAAGCAGAGGGAAACTGTTAGCTTGCCTAGCTCCATGTGTTGGCCGTTCTGGGCTTCCGTACTTCAGAGTTTGACTTTAGTTTGTGTTTCAGAGAATTTACTGATTTTAATGTAAATTTAGAAAGATTTTATTGTAAAACAGGAACAAGTTTAAATAATGATGAAAGTCTTTCTGCTGTGTTCACCGTGCTTCTGTCTCTGATATTTATCTTCAATATTTATAAACTATTACACCCCCAAACTGTTGCTATGGTAATCACTGAGACACACACACTCACACACACACAGACACACACACACACACACACACAGACACACACACACAGAGACACACACACACAGAGACACACACACACACACACAGAGACACACAAACACAGAGACACACCCACACAGAGACACACACACAAAGACACATACACACAGACACACACACACACACAGAGACAGCTGAATGTTAACTTTACCTCCACTAATGTTAGGTTAATATAAATTCGATAATAAGTTTTGCTTAATCTAGGGTGACCAGACGTCCCGGTTTGACCGGGACAGTCCTGATTTTGAGTTGCGTGTCTAGAGTCCCAACAATAGCCTGTCGGGACTCTAAAATGTCCCAGTTTACACCAACCACTATGAAATTGTCCCGGTTGTCACGATTACATAACCGACGTGGTCTTATTATAGCCCAATCATTAACTAAACCCATGTAGAAAGACTAATAAAGCATCCAGCGTATGATTTTAACTGTGTGTGTGTGTGTGTCTCAGCCAATCGTAGCGGTCTGCATAATCTGTGCAGCCAGCGTTACAATGTATATTTGTAAGCATTATTGCAATGCCTCTTGTTATCCGTCTCGTTTGAACCAGTCCCTCCAGGTCCGCTGGAAAGTCAGTGGACGAGCGCTGGTGGAAATGTTCCGCATTTCAAAAACAGGGACATTCTGTTAAAAGATGTAGGTCTCTTTTGTCAGTTCGCCATGTGTCTACCGAGCACAATGCTCCTGGTGAGCAGATCTTTTCGCTCATGAACAACACATGGACTGACGAGAGGAACCGCATGACCATTCCCACCTTAAAGACACTACTCGTCACACGGGCCAATTTTGCTGACTCCTGTGCATAATTTCACAGTAGGCTTTCAGCCAACACATGGATTCTTGAGCAAAATATACGAAATGAATCAATCAATCAATCAACATTTATTTATATAGCACTTTACAGTAACCAAAAGGTATCCAAAGTGCTTCACATCAGAAACCAAGACTATAACACACATCATATAACATATCATACAATAAAAAGAATGAAATATAGAAACAGTAAAATCAGAGAAGGTTACATAGAAATAGGAGAGGGAAGCTGTCACACCACTACTACGTATTAAAAGCCTTTCTAAACAGATACATTTTGAGTTTAGACCTAAAAAGTGCTCCATCTGTAGTCGTCTGATTATCAGGGGTCACTTGTTCCAGCGTCTCGGGGCAGATCACCGTTCGTACTTTGACCTCGGGACTAAAACCAGCTGATTTGAGGACCGCGAGGACCGGTTGTGCTCCCGCAGGGTTAAGATCTCGGACAGATGCTCCGGGGCCAGGCCGTTTAAGGCCTTGAAAACAAACAATAAAATCTTAAAATGTATTCTAAAATGTACAAGGAGCCAATGTAGGGTGTAGAGAACGGGGGGGATGTGAGAGCGTCTAGATGTATTTGTTAAAAAGCGAGCAGCAGCATTTTGTACAAGTTGAAGTCGTGAGATGGAGGTCTGGGTCAGACCAACATGGAGAGCATTACAGTAATCCAACCTTGAACTTATGAAAGCATGAATAGCCTTTTCTAGATCGTGCCCGTTAAGGTTTAACTTCAGCCAGGAGACGAAGCTGGAGAAAGCTCATTCTAACAACATTACTGATTTGCTTATCAAATTTCATGTTGCAATCAAAAGTAACCCCCAGATTTTTGACAGCTGGCTTAAGGTATGAAGCCAGGGCTCCCAAACTCACAGCTGGACCGTTAGGCATACCTGAAGGACTAAAGACGATACACTCATCATTCAAATGAAGAAAGTTTTGTGAAAGCCACAACTTAATATCATTAATACAGACAACCGGTAAGTCTTGAGCATGCACTAAACATTAAGCTACTGTCAAATGACTGCATACCAATGTGTATCACAGAATATGTGATGCGACTAAGTTCTTACTGTAATGTTCTCTGTAGAATAGAGATTACGCCAAATAGGGGAGGCAAAATTCTGACTGACCAACAAGAGCAGGCTGTGGTCGAGTTGGTTCGGGGCAGAAATAATAGTCGTCTTACGGAAATTCGCCAGCATACCTTTGACAATGTGGAATCCATAAGTTTGCTGACTATTGCACACATGCTTAAAAGGAACCAGGTGTCTTTAAAAAAAACTATACCGCGTGCCTTTTGAAAGAAATGCAGACAGAGTAAAGCAAATGACTGAGTATGTTCAGGTATGTTCAGTTTCAAGATGGCTGTTGTAAAATAATTCCCTCAAAATTCTACATTGTACAGTAAAAATTAAATCTCTTTCCAAAATGTATTTTTAGAGGGTGATGGAGCTGGATGCTGATGACAACCATCACAAATTCATATATTTGGATGAGGCAGGCTTTAACCTGGCCAAGACAAGGAGGAGAGGTAGGAATTTCATTTGCCAGCAGTCAACCATCCAAGTACCTGGACAACGTGGGGCCAACATTAACATGTGTGCAACCATCCAAGTACCTGGACAACGTGGGGCCAATATTACCATGTGTGCAACCATCCAAGTACCTGGACAACGTGGGGCCAACATTAACATGTGTGCAACCATCCAAGTACCTGGACAACGTGGGGCCAACATTAACATGTGTGCAACCATCCAAGTACCTGGACAACGTGGGGCCAACATTAACATGTGTGCAACCATCCAAGTACCTGGACAACGTGGGGCAAACATTAATGTGTGCAACCATCCAAGTACCTGGACAACGAAAAATTATCCAAAAGAAACAGGAACACGGAAGGAACAGGGAAAAATCCAGGAGCACAAAAACACAGGACGGAACTCTTCACAAAAGACAGATGATGAATGACAATAAACTAACAACAGACACAGAAAGCACACAGACTAAATACACAAGTACACAAGGGTGAAACAAGGGACAGTTGACACAAGGGCTTGGGAACAGGTGAAAGTCATCAGGGCAGGGCAGACAATCTCAAAGATGGGAAAACAAAAGACAGGAAGTAAAACAAGACATAACATGGGAGAAACAGAGCGACTACAAAATAAAACAGGAAACAAAGGCAGCAAGGCCTTGAATGTTTCAGTGGTCCGAGATGTTCTTACATGAATAGGTGGACTAATCCAGAGGTTTGGAGCAGCCAATGAAAAGGCTCGATCACCTTTGTTTTTTAACCTGGATCGGGGCACATGGAGGAGCATCTGATTGGACGACCTCAGTGCTCTGACAGGTGTGTGAACATGCAAGAGCTCCGATAAATAAGAAGGCGACAACCCATTTAAGATCTTGAAGACAATTAATACAATTTTAAATTCAATCCTGAAACAAACAGGAAGCCAGCGGAGCGCGGCCAAAACCGGTGTAATGTGGTCACGCTTTTTGGTTCCGTATTGGTATTGGTTCAGGCACCATTTAGGGAAAATAAACAACCGATACCCAACCTGTGTAAAGACACAGAACAATCAGTTCCACAGAAACTACACACAGGAAATGTCCTGAAGCTGTCGCCGTGACCACACTTTGATCCCACACATCTGACAGACCGTCCTCTTTATTAGAACTACAGTACCCATGAGCCTCAGCTGGAGCTCCGGCTGTCACAACCAGGGCTGGGAATCGCTGCTGATTTCTTGAATCAATCCAATTCTGATTCACACGATCCAGATTTGATTATATTTTTGATCCCAATGTTGATTCTTGATTCTTCATATTCAGTTGCAAAACCAACTTAGTTTGGATATAAAAGAGATTCTACAGTTGTACAAGGTTCCCTCTAATCTGCTGCTTTATTAAAACTATCAATCTTTAGATAAAAGCAGATACATTTATGTACCTTTTATTAATGGGGACTTAACAAACATGAACACAAAATAAAGTTGGACTCTGCAGACTTTACAGTATGTGAGTTTTGTGACATTTCATTCAGATATCTGGAGGTCAGAGGTCAAGGGAGCCCTTTGAAAATACCTCGCCAAAATAAAAGCCTACCTTTGGAGCCTGTTTTCAATGTACAGTATTATGTGTACCTTTTAGTTTATAGTGAATGATTGCTGTATGACTGCTGTCTGTCTCTATGTTAGGCCTATGTCACCTGCCTAGGGACTGCAGATGAAAAGTAGTTATTTTTACTAATTATGGCAAATTTACATGGTGTATTTTATACAACAATGTTCATAAATATGCACGGTCTCTATCAAATAAACCAATAAAATTAAAAAATTAAAATTCTGATCACTTCCCAGCTAACTAGCATGACATAGTCGGTATCAACTGATTCCTTAAGTTTTCTACACTGCAAAAAAGCAACATCTTATCAAGTATATTCCTCTTATTTCTAGTAATAAATTACACAGCAGCATCTAAAGGAATCTCAATTGAGGATAACATTTAGTCAAGCAGTTTAACCACCTTGTGATGTCGCAATCTGCTGCCCCAAGACTTCATGAAGGAGTATTTACCTGCTGGAGGTGTTGTATTTAGAGTTCCGTGACTCCAGCAACAACTTCTGAGTTGCTGCACTCTGATTGGCCAGGGGGAGGGGCTAACACCTTTTTAACCTGGATCTACGAAGTGTGACATCATATCCTGTTTCCTTTTTTGCTGCTTCCTGCTGAGAGCCACAAACTTCCAACGGCCACCCTGCACGTCTTTGTCGTAGATCAACTGGTCCAGCACATGGCTGCAGCTGATTGGACGAACACTCCCCCTCCCCTTGGTGGGCGTCTGCCCCCAGGGTTAAAAACACACCAACATGAAACTCTCTCTGATGTTAATGAGCAGCGTCTGAATCTGACATCGGTCACTTCAGCAGATGGTGACCAGTTCTCCAGAGGCCTCATTTACATAAAGGCACCTGGACCGTCCTCATTTACATAAAGACACCTGGACCGTCCTCATTTACATAAAGGCACCTAGACCGTCCTCATTTACATAAAGACACCTGGACCGGCCTCATTTACATAAAGACACCTGGACCGTCCTCATTTACATAAAGTCACCTGGACCGGCCTCATTTACATGAAGGCACCTAGACCGTCCTCATTTACATAAAGGCACCTAGACCGTCCTCATTTACATGAAGGCACCTGGACCGTCCTCATTTACATAAAGACACCTGGACCGTCCTCATTTACATAAAGACACCTGGACCGGCCTCATTTACATAAAGGCACCTAGACCGTCCTCATTTACATAAAGACACCTGGACCGGCCTCATTTACATAAAGACACCTGGACCGTCCTCATTTACATAAAGACTCCTGGACCGTCCTCATTTACATAAAGACACCTGGACCGTCCTCATTTACATAAAGTCACCTGGACCGGCCTCATTTACATAAAGGCACCTAGACCGTCCTCATTTACATAAACACACCTGGACCGGCCTCATTTATATAAAGTCACCTGGATTCAACTGTATGACAACGAGGAGTGGGAAACTCGACGCCCCGTCTCCCACAATGCATTGCCCGGCTGCTCACAGAGACAACAAACAGGAAGCGTGGAAGAGACGCTAAAACAACTCTGTATTAACCGTTATTTTGTTATATTTAGCAGGGTTAGCTCTAGCCAGGTTAGCCATTGGTAGCAATACCGGTTGATGACCCTGACAGAGCAAACAGACAGAGAGGGAAAGGACTAATCTCTGGTCTGAATGGAAGAACTGCTGTTTATTTGAAAGTTAAACTTGTTTTAAAGAGACAGTTTGAATATATTCCTAATTTTTTACGCTCTGTGTTTAGGTTTTGTCTCACAGGATCAGACTACACGATTTTGTCTTTCATGACAGTCACTATGTTAGACTAGACAGACGTATATTGCCAAAACATCTTGCTGTGTCTTGAACAGAAGAGTAGCAGCACTACAAGTGTGACACCGACCAGCCCCCTGACCGATTATCGCATGTTGTCATGAAGAGAAAGCATTAGTTCAGGTCAACGCTTCGCTGGAGCAGCAGCCTCTCAAAAACTCTCAAAAATCTTTTAAACTGACCGTTGTTGATCTGAAATCCATTTCCAGATTTACCAATTGCATATTTTATTTATCGCTTAAAATGTTTTCTGAAACATGTTTCTGTGTACTGATTTCATAAAATAAGAGAGATAAAGACACACGATTGTCGGTCCGGACCCACGTTATCAGGCACGACTTTGAACATTTGTCTGCGACGTGTCTGTCAGGTTGAAATTGTGTAATCTGATCCTGGCATTAAAGGAACAGTACGACACTTTTACCCAGAGTCAGATCAGCTCTAGTTTAGCCTAGCTTAGCACAAACTCTGGAAGCAGAGGGAAACTGTTAGCCTAGCTCAACGTGTTGGCCACTCTGGGTTTCCATACTTCAGTTTGACTTTAGTTTGTTAAAAGGAAAATAAACACAAAGTGAGCAGACAGACAGGTTTTATTCATCAGAGCAAAGCAGTGAGACTGTGTGTGTAAACAGGAAGTGATGTCACAGGCCCTGGTGGTTCCAGCCCAGGAACCAGCCGGTGAAGGTCGGCGGTTCAAATCCCTGTTTCGCGGTCACGGTGGGCGTGCGAGGGTCCCTGTGGGCCGGGTCGCTCGCCAAGTACCTGAGAGCTGCACACACAATTAGCTGTTAGCCGTTAGCTGTTTGTAGTCCTGCTCTTCTCAGGAACTACAAAGCTACTAAAGATTAAAGCCATCCAATCAGAAAGCTTCCACAATGTAAACAAGGAAGCCGACTGCAGCGTCTATTTATTTTAAACTGACTCTTAATAATACATCACTGCCTAAATAGAAGTTGCTGTAACAGCACCAAGTCAAATACGTCAAAACACTAAACTCCTATCTACCAGTCTAACCTCCAGTCTACCAGTCTAATCTCCAGTCTACCAGTCTAACCTCCAGTCTACCAGTCTACCAGTCTAACCTCCAGTCTACCAGCCTAACCTCCAGTCTACCAGTCTAACCTCCAGTCTACCAGCCTAATCTCCAGTCTACCAGTCTAACCTCCAGTCTACCAGTCTAATCTCCAGTCTACCAGTCTAACCTCCAGTCTACCAGCCTAATCTCCAGTCTACCAGCCTAATCTCCAGTCTACCAGTCTAATCTCCAGTCTACCAGTCTACCAGTCTACCAGTCTACCAGTCTAACCTCCAGTCTACCAGTCTAACCTCCAGTCTACCAGTCTAACCTCCAGTCTACCAGTCTACCAGTCTAATCTCCAGTCTACCAGTCTAACCTCCAGTCTACCAGTCTACCAGTCTAACCTCCAGTCTACCAGTCTAACCTCCAGTCTACCAGTCTAACCTCCAGTCTACCAGTCTAACCTCCAGTCTACCAGTCTAACCTCCAGTCTACCAGTCTACCAGTCTAATCTCCAGTCTACCAGTCTAACCTCCAGTCTACCAGTCTAACCTCCAGTCTACCAGTCTAATCTCCAGTCTACCAGTCTAACCTCCAGTCTACCAGCCTAATGTCCAGTCTACCAGTCTAATCTCCAGTCTACCAGTCTAATCTCCAGTCTACCAGTCTAACCTCCCGTCTACCAGTCTAACCTCCCGTCTACCAGCCTAATCTCCAGTCTACCAGTCTAACCTCCAGTCTACCAGACTAACCTCCAGTCTACCAGTCTAATCTCCAGTCTACCAGCCTAACCTCCAGTCTACCAGTCTACCAGTCTAATCTCTAGTCTACCAGCCTAACCTCCAGTCTACCAGTCTAATCTCCAGTCTACTCTCCAGTCTACCAGTCTAATCTCCAGTCTACCAGCCTAACCTCCAGTCTACCAGTCTAATCTCCAGTCTACCAGTCTATTCTCCAGTCTACCAGCCTAACCTCCAGTCTACCAGTCTACCAGTCTAATCTCTAGTCTACCAGCCTAACCTCCAGTCTACCAGTCTAATCTCCAGTCTACTCTCCAGTCTACCAGCCTAATCTCCAGTCTACCAGTCTAACCTCCAGTCTACCAGTCTAACCTCCAGTCTACCAGCCTAACCTCCAGTCTACCAGTCTAATCTCCAGTCTGCCAGTCTAATATCCAGTCTACCAGTCTAACCTCCAGTCTACCAGCCTACCAGCCTAACCTCCTATCTACTAGTCTAATCTCCAGTCTACCAGTCTAACCTCCAGTCTACCAGCCTAATCTCCAGTCTACCAGTCTTACCTCCAGTCTACCAGTCTTACCTCCAGTCTACCAGTCTAACCTCCAGTCTACCAGGCTAATCTCCAGTCTACCAGCCTAATCTCCAGTCTACCAGCCTAATATCCAGTCTACCAGTCTAATCTCCAGTCTACCAGTCTAATCTCCAGTCTACCAGTCTAATCTCCAGTCTACCAGTCTAATCTCCAGTCTACCAGTCTAACCTCCAGTCTACCAGTCTAACCTCCAGTCTCTAACCTCCAGTCTACCAGCCTAATCTCCAGTCTACCAGTCTAATCTCCAGTCTACCAGTCTAATCTCCAGTCTACCAGTCTAACCTCCAGTCTACCAGTCTAACCTCCAGTCTAACCTCAGTCTACCAGTCTAATCTCCAGTCTACCAGTCTAATCTCCAGTCTGCCAGTCTAATCTCCAGTCTACCAGTCTAATCTCCAGTCTACCAGTCTAACCTCCAGTCTACCAGTCTACCAGTCTACCTCCAGTCTGCCAGTCTACCAGTCTAATCTCCAGTCTACCAGTCTAACCTCCAGTCTACCAGTCTAACCTCCAGTCTACCAGTCTAACCTCCAGTCTACCCAGTCTGCCAGTCTAATCTCCAGTCTACCAGTCTAACCTCCAGTCTACCAGTCTAACCTCCAGTCTACCAGTCTAATCTCCAGTCTACCAGTCTAACCTCCAGTCTACCAGTCTAATCTCCAGTCTACCAGTCTAATCTCCAGTCTACCAGTCTAATCTCCAGTCTACCAGCCTAACCTCCAGTCTAATCTCCAGTCTACCAGTCTAACCTCCAGTCTACCAGTCTAACCTCCAGTCTACCAGTCTAATCTCCAGTCTACCAGTCTAACCTCCAGTCTACCAGTCTAACCTCCAGTCTACCAGTCTAATCTCAGTCTACCAGTCTAACCTCCAGTCTACCAGCCTAACCTCCAGTCTACCAGTCTAATCTCCAGTCTACCAGCCTAACCTCCAGTCTACCAGCCTAACCTCCAGTCTACCAGTCTAATCTCCAGTCTGCCAGTCTAATATCCAGTCTACCAGTCTAACCTCCAGTCTACCAGCCTAACCTCCAGTCTACCAGCCTACCAGCCTAACCTCCTATCTACTAGTCTAATCTCCAGTCTACCAGTCTAACCTCCAGTCTACCAGCCTAATCTCCAGTCTACCAGTCTTACCTCCAGTCTACCAGTCTAACCTCCAGTCTACCAGGCTAACCTCCAGCCTACCAGTCTAATCTCCAGTCTACCAGCCTAATCTCCAGTCTACCAGCCTAATATCCAGTCTACCAGTCTTACCTCAGTCTACCAGTCTAACCTCCAGTCTAACCTCCAGTCTACCAGCCTAATGTCCAGTCTACCAGTCTAATCTCCAGTCTGCCAGTCTAATCTCCAGTCTACCAGTGTAACCTCCAGTCTACCAGTGTAACCTCCAGTCTACCAGTCTAATCTCCAGTCTACCAGCCTAACCTCCAGTCTACCAGCCTAACCTCCAGTCTACCAGCCTAACCTCCAGTCTACCAGCCTACCAGCCTAACCTCCTATCTACCAGTCTAATCTCCAGTCTACCAGTCTAACCTCCAGTCTACCAGCCTAATCTCCAGTCTACCAGTCTTACCTCCAGTCTACCAGTCTTACCTCCAGTCTACCAGTCTAACCTCCAGCCTACCAGTCTAATCTCCAGTCTACCAGCCTAATCTCCAGTCTACCAGCCCTAATCTCCAGTCTACCAGTCTAACCTCCAGTCTACCAGTCTAATCTCCAGTCTACTCTCCAGTCTACCAGTCTAACCTCCAGTCTACCAGTCTAACCTCCAGTCTACCAGTCTACCAGTCTAATCTCCAGTCTACCAGTCTAACCTCCAGTCTACCAGTCTAACCTCCAGTCTACCAACCTAATGTCCAGTCTACCAGTCTAATCTCCAGTCTACCAGTCTAATCTCCAGTCTAACCTCCCGTCTACCAGCCTAATCTCCAGTCTACCAGTCTAACCTCCAGTCTACCAGACTAACCTCCAGTCTACCAGTCTAATCTCCAGTCTACCAGTCTAACCTCCAGTCTACCAGTCTACCAGTCTAATCTCCAGTCTACCAGCCTAACCTCCAGTCTACCAGTCTAATCTCCAGTCTACTCTCCAGTCTACCAGTCTATTCTCCAGTCTACCAGCCTAACCTCCAGTCTACCAGCCTAACCTCCAGTCTACCAGTCTATTCTCCAGTCTACCAGTCTATTATCCAGTCTACCAGCCTAACCTCCAGTCTACCAGCCTAACCTCCAGTCTACCAGCCTACCAGCCTAACCTCCTATCTACTAGTCTAATCTCCAGTCTACCAGTCTAACCTCCAGTCTACCAGCCTAATCTCCAGTCTACCAGTCTTACCTCCAGTCTACCAGTCTAACCTCCAGTCTACCAGGCTAACCTCCAGCCTACCAGGCTAACCTCCAGCCTACCAGTCTAATCTCCAGTCTACCAGCCTAATATCCAGTCTACCAGTCTTACCTCAGTCTACCAGTCTAACCTCCAGTCTAACCTCCAGTCTACCAGCCTAATGTCCAGTCTACCAGTCTAATCTCCAGTCTGCCAGTCTAATCTCCAGTCTACCAGTGTAACCTCCAGTCTACCAGTGTAACCTCCAGTCTACCAGTCTAATCTCCAGTCTACCAGTGTAACCTCCAGTCTACCAGCCTAACCTCCAGTCTACCAGCCTAACCTCCAGTCTACCAGCCTAACCTCCAGTCTACCAGTCTAATCTGCAGTCTACCAGCCTAACCTCCAGTCTACCAGTCTAACCTCCAGTCTACCAACCTAATGTCCAGTCTATCAGTCTAATCTCCAGTCTACCAGTCTAACCTCCAGTCTACCAGTCTAATCTCAGTCTACCAGTCTAACCTCCAGTCTACCAATCTCCAGTCTGCCAGTCTAACCTCCAGTCTAATCTCCAGTCTACCAGCCTAACCTCCAGTCTACCAGCCTAATCTGCAGTCTACCAGCCTAACCTCCAGTCTACCAGTCTAACCTCCAGTCTACCAGTCTAACCTCCAGTCTATCAGTCTAATCTCCAGTCTACCAGTCTAACCTCCAGTGTACCAGTCTTACCTCCAGTCTACCAGTCTGACTTCCTGTCTACCAGTCTGACTTCCTTTCTTTCTCACCTGACGCCACCGCCTCTGTCTTCTCTTCCTCTTGAGCCTCGTTTCCGATCCAAACGAACACCTGCAGGAGGGCACAGGAGATGAGGACACAGGAGGTGAGGACTAGAGGATGGATACCTGAACCGAGCCCGTCGGGACCCAGGGGTACCTGACGGGCCGGGCCGGGTTCGGACAGATATTTAGAAATGACGTTCGGATTCAGGTCAGGCTTGTTCACATCAGTGCGATAAGGCATTGAACATTTTAAATTTAAAACCGCTGATTATGTAGGTGCGTGCCTGTGTTAACGTGCGCTTGTTGCCCCGTGTGCCCTGATGACCTCACATCTGTTGACATTTCTGAATGTCTTCCTACAGTTGCTTAATAAAAGCTTTCCACACAAACAAACACATTTGTCATTAGTATGAGAAAAAAATGAGATTTAACTGTGTCGGGCTTGGGTCGGAGACTCACCTGGTCCCAGGTGTCGAGGATCATGACATCATCAGGAGCGAGATCGTCCTGCGTCAGCTCCCCTGGAACCTCCTCCATCTGAACACAGACAGGTAATGTTTAAATTATTGTTATTATTATTATTATTATTATTATTATTATTATTACTGACACAATACTGAAAAAACATTGTGAACAGCAATTCATTCTCGCGTCAGAAAGCGATGCTTGGTCAGGTGTCTTTGGCGTTTGTTATTGATGCTAAAAGTCTCCTTTAACGTCATATTTAAACACACTTTGTTGGGACTCTTGGTGTCACTTTTTTGACACTCTGAGTCAGGACATATGTTTAACTGACGTGCAACATAAGAACGGGACATGTTCATCTAAAAGCACCGCAGTTGAGCTGCCGCTCTGCCCAGTGTGAGACAGACAGACGGACGGACAGACAGACGGACAGATGGACAGAGAGACAGACAGACAGAGAGACAGACAGATGAAAAAACAATTACAAAAACTCAAACCGGGGACAGACACAGACAGACTTAAGGTAGAATTGTTATTCTGGTGCTGCAGGCGACAGACAGACAGACAGACAGACAGACAGAGGGACAAAGGGACAGACAGACAGACCAGGAAGTTTCCAGTCTTGTTGGAGCAGGTGAACAGACGAGGAGGATGAGCGTCCATCTTGTTCTTCAGACGGGGAGACCGGCAGTAGTCTTTCTTCCCCCCCAACGCATCCCAGAATGCATCTGTAACCACACAGAGACACAGAAACTCACAGGTTTAAAAACATTTTTCCATAACGATACCAACACCGTGACTTCCTCCTGTGTGTCTCTACGACGTGTTACGTTAGACAGCCAATCACAGACATTACGTTAGAAGCATGCTGCGTGTTGATTGGCTCACAGACAGATTTACTCCTTAGCTAGTGAATGACGAGGCATTTTTCAATACTTTAAAAGGCAGTTTGAGTTGTGTCTAAAGAGGTAACGAGTTCGATACCCAGCCCTAGTGATGTGCTGTCTTTAGTTACAGTTCATCATGGACCAATCAGACCCCCCCTTACCTTCCTCCCCCCCCTCCTCCAGTGTGGGGGGGGTTACCTGCAGGAGTGCAGCCAGGTGTTCTGCTCCCCGAGCTTCAGCCGAGCTGCTGCGCCCCCCCCTCCACCTCCAGGACCCAAAGGAGGAAACCAGCAGGAAGACATCACTGGAGTTCAGACTGGAGGAACACGGGTCCACCTGGGGAACAGGTACTGGTTACCATGGTAACATTGGGGTCTGATACTGGGGTCAGACTATAGACCAGATTCAGGCTGGAGGAACAACACACCAGTTGCTGGTTACACGGACAGTTAGACAGTTTGTGGGGCATACAGAAACTAAAATGAGCACAGTTACCCTCTCAAGACATAACTTGCTCTGGTTTTCTGTCTCACCTCCACAGCTTCCCGTCTCACCCCACAGCTTCTCTCACCTCCACAGCTTCCTGTCTCACCCCCACAGCTTCCTGTCTCACCCAACAGCCTGTCTCACCTCCACAGCTTCTCTCACCTCCACAGCTCTGGTGTCTCCTGCCGGATTGGCTCGGACCTGGAACAGACGGGTATCTGCAGCCTCTGATTGGCCACCCTCTCTAGAAGTCCCGCCCTTGTACACCACCATTGGTTGGCTGTCAAACAGGCTCATGAGGTGGGCGGGCTCTTTGCCCTGAACCACACGCACCTGCAGACGGACAGATGATCTGTTCAGCTCAGAGGGTTCAGTCTGGGTCTGCCTGGGTGTCTAAAGCCAAGTTCAGACCAAAGATTCATGCGAGACAAAACCATTTTAAAACGTTGCAGGAAAGGTTCCAGCAGTCTGAACCAACCTGTCTCACAGAGTAGTAGTTACCGCATGCAACATTTTTCAACTCGCGCTAAAGCGATTTTTATGACAGCAGGTGTGGCTTTCGTCCAAAGGGGCCGCTAGAATCAACAGAAACTACGGATGCACCAAATCCAGATTTTTGGGGTTCGGCCGAAAACCAAATCCACTAGTTAAGATTCTGCCGAATCCGAAACCAAATACTGAACCCTACTCCCATCCTCAGTCCATTAACACAGTAAACACATTAATGAAGTAAACAACGTCCACAGCAGTGTACTTTTCATTTTATTTACCTGAAGTTGCTGCATTGTGGTTGCTGTCTGTAGACCAGATGTTGTAACAGCGGTGATGTTGTGTATTGTTTAGGGTCCTCGCCACCACCAGACTAATCAGCATTGCAGATTGAACATGTAGCTGGACTTGAATGGCCTTCTTTTGACTGAAAGTACTCCCAAACAACACTTTTTCTGCTCACCAGTTCCATTTCCACTTCCTCTCAGCCTGCTGCATTGAAGCTCCACCTACGTAAACACCTTCCCGTAATCAACGGCGCCGTCATTACGTCGACCAGCGTAGCGCGGAGTGACAGCGTAGGGTTCAGTTCAGGGTGAAAAACATTCTAAGGTTCAGCAGAAACCGACCCCTGTCAAAAAGCCCAATATTCAGCCAAATCAGAAGCACAATCCTGGATTCGGTGCATCCCTGACAGTAGCCACTTTAAGGAAACAAGGTCCCCCCCCCCCCCCCCACAGTGTTCCCAGCTGGTGTACCTGAACAGCCCCCCCTCCCAGTTCTTCATCCAGCTGGAAAGCCAAGATAGCCGACACCCCGATCTCGTCCTGGCTGGACTCTGCTCCCTGCCTGAAGAGACACAAATACTAAATATAAACATTTCATATGTATTGGTTTACAAAGTATTATACAACAAGTAGACCCGACCAGACAATCTGATTGGTCAACTAGACATTTAGAACGTTGAGCACACCCAGAGCCATTTGAGCACCTGGTGCATCACTGAAAATATTATGCCGCCATTTCCATGGCAACATTGTAACTTCCAGGGCTGAATCAAACAAACCGTAACGTTAGCCTACAACATTGATACAATGGATCATTTTGTTGTTAATTTTGATTTATATGGAGGACTTAGTTTTGATGAATGGTTGGACGAGGATGAGAAGTTAATCACTGGATGAAACTTTTTTACAACACTCTGGAGTTAACTGTTACTGGAATAGTTTGGATCAGCTGTTTGGATCAGCTGTTTGGACACATCAGCTGTTTGGATCAGCTGTTTGGACACATCAGCTGTTTGGATCACATCAGCTGTTTGGACACATCAGCTGTTTGGATCACATCAGCTGTTTGGATCACATCAGCTGTTTGGACACATCAGCTGTTTGGACACATCAGCTGTTTTGGATCACATCAGCTGTTTGGATCACATCAGCTGTTTGGATCAGCTGTTTGGATCAGCTGTTTGGACACATCAGCTGTTTGGATCACATCAGCTGTTTGGATCACATCAGCTGTTTGGATCAGCTGTTTGGACACATCAGCTGTTTTGGATCACAACAGCTGTTTGGATCACATCAGCTGTTTGGACACATCAGCTGTTTGGACACATCAGCTGTTTGGATCACAACAGCTGTGCCACTGACGCAGCAATAATTAAGTTTGCAGATGTATGGTAGCTAAATCTATCGATGGATAAATATTTTTTTTAGTAGATATCTTAGTTATAATCAGATTAAGTTAGCAAAGCAGTTTGGTGTGTATATGTGTGGTAGTTATTACGTTTAGAAAATTCCACGCTCTCTACTGTTACAAAGCTAACGTTAGCTTAAGATGACTGGCTCACTAACATTTAACAGGGAGGGACTACAAATCATCTCTGTTGCTTTTTACTTCATTTTGAGAGCGAATTGCCCCACAATTTGAACACAGTTTGATTTGAACTTTTAGTTGAACTTAGTTTTAGTTGGTAACCATAACAGTGATGCTTAAGAACCTCGGCGCCAGCACCTCGGTCCTAGCAGCGTCACTGTCGTGCCACTAATGACGTTGAATCAAACCCTCTCGTGTAATATTGCTTAATCGTGGGCCCTCTGGTGACCATGTTATAATATTATATTAATATAAACATGATCTCACCATATGTAGATGATGTGACCCTGTCTGTGGTTGTGTCTGTACTGATACAGGATGATGTAACTGTTATATTAATATAAACATGATCTCACCATATGTAGATGATGTGACCCTGTCTGTGGTTGTGTCTGTACTGATACAGGATGATGTAACTGTTATATTAATATAAACATGATCTCACCATATGTAGATGATGTGACCCTGTCTGTGGTTGTGTCTGTACTGATACAGGATGATGTAACTGTTATATTAATATAAACATGATCTCACCATATGTAGATGATGTGACCCTGTCTGTGGTTGTGTCTGTACTGATACAGGATGATGTAACTGTTATATTAATATAAACATGATCTCACCATATGTAGATGATGTGACCCTGTCTGTGGTTGTGTCTGTACTGATACAGGATGATGTAACTGTCGCCTCCAAAGAACTGACCGTAGACTGATGCATCAACCGGAACTTTCTCTGATCCTTCAATACGCCAGATCTACAGACAGACAGGTTAGAGAGACAGACAGGTTAGAGAGACAGACAGCTTAGAGAGACAGACAGGCAAACAGGTTAGAGAGACAGACAGGTTAGAGAGAGACAGGCAGACAGGTTAGAGAGACAGACAGACAGACAAGTTAGAGAGACAGACTGGTTAGAGAGAGACAGGCAGACAGGTTAGAGAGACAGACAGACAGCTTAGAGAGACAGACAGCTTAGAGAGACAGACAGACAGATATTGAACGGGGAAAATTACTTCAGGAGCCGTTCAGAAAGCGAGGGCTAAATGTTGAACTCTTTTTAGAAACATACACACAGAGTCAATGTTTGTGAACTGTTGGAACTCTGTAAAAGCTGCCAGCAGAGCTGTGATTGGCCAGACACAACTGGCCCCGCCCCCTCACCTGTTTCTCTCCGTCTCCGCGGTCCACCATCCCGTGTTGCGCTGCCATGGTGTCTGATTGGTGGAGCTTTGACACGTCATACGGAACCTGTCCAATCAGAAGAGTTAGTCTACAGAGAGCCATTCTCTGATTGGCCCTGAAGCCCATCCTGAACCTGACTGGTTTACCTTCTTTATCCTAGCGATCTGACTGGGTACGTAGGCCGTTCCCATGCCGACGGTGTCGCCACGGTCCCTCCAGTTTTTAAAGAACTGTTGGAAGAGCGGAGTCTCCCCATGCTCCGGAAAGACCTGAACCTGAGGGAGTTTGGACAGGTGAATTACCTGTATGTGTGTGTGTGTGTGTGTGTGTGTGTGTGTGTGTGTGTGTGTGTGTGTGTGTGTGTGTGTGTATGTACCTGTGTGTACCTGTGTGTATGCTGGGTAGTTCATCTTTTGGATAAACTGCTCTGCGCTCTTCAGGACAGCGAAGCGCTCCTCAGTGTTCGCATCCTTACCTGAACACACATCATCATCACCATCACCATCATCACCACCACCATCATCATCACCATCATCATCATCATCACCACTATCATCATCATCATCATCATCATCACCATCACCATCATCACCACCACCATCATCATCATCATCATCATCATCATCATCACCACTATCATCATCATCATCACCATCACCATCATCACCACCACCATCATCATCATCATCATCACCATCATCACCATCATCATCACCATCATCACCATCATCATCACCACTATCATCATCACCATCATCACCATCATCATCACCACTATCATCATCATCATCATCATCATCACCATCATCACCATCATCATCATCATCATCATCATCATCATCATCACCATCATCATCATCATCATCATCATCATCATCATCATCATCATCATCATCATCATCATCACCACCATCATCATCATCATCATCATCACTCATCATCATCATCATCATCATCATCATCATCATCATCACCATCATCATCATCATCATCATCATCATCACCATCATCATCATCATCATCATCATCACCATCATCATCATCATCACCATCATCATCATCATCATCATCATCATCATCATCATCATCATCATCACCACCACCATCATCATCACCACCATCATCACCACTATCATCATCATCACCATCATCATCATCATCATCACCATCATCATCACCATCATCATCATCACCATCATCACCATCACCATCATCACCATCACCATCACCATCATCATCACCATCATCATCACCACCACCATCATCATCACCATCATCATCATCACCATCACCATCATCATCATCATCATCATCATCACCATCATCATCATCATCATCATCATCTTCATCATCATCACCATCACCATCATCATCACCATCATCATCATCATCATCATCACCATCATCATCACCACTATCATCATCACCATCATCACCATCATCATCACCACTATCATCATCATCATCATCATCATCACCATCATCATCATCATCACCACTATCATCATCATCATCATCATCACCATCACCATCATCACCATCATCATCACCATCACCATCATCACCATCATCATCACCACCACCATCATCATCACCACCATCATCACCACTATCATCATCATCACCATCATCATCATCATCATCACCATCATCATCACCATCATCATCATCACCACCATCATCATCACCACCACCATCATCATCACCACCATCATCACCACCATCATCATCACCACCATCATCATCATCATCATCATCATCATCATCATCATCATCATCATCACCATCATCATCACCATCATCATCATCACCATCATCACCATCACCATCATCACCATCATCATCACCATCACCATCATCACCATCATCATCACCACCACCATCATCATCCTGACCAGCCTGACAGCTTTCAGAATAAGAGACGTAGCTTGGGTTTGGTTTGAGGACTGCTGACCATACGTGGGTAGATGCTAGATCGCTCCGATACACACGTCACCATCAACACTGAGAGCGTCAACAGCATCATCAGATGTTACTGCAGAGTTTATATTTCACACTCAACAATGTCGTTAACCTCCTGGTGTCCTCGGGTCAAATCTGACCTATTTTCAAAAACTTTCTATGTCACAAATTTGGGTTTCTTTCAACCAAATTTTCATACAAAAAATAACGTGGATGTTTCCTTACGAGGCTCTTCACAAGTAGAATACACGATCAGTTCACTACTTTCATAGACTTTGGGTGTTTTATTAAATGTTATAGAATTTGAAAAATAAATAAACAAAAAACCAAAATGTCAGAATAAGCTCCAAAAACTTGGGAAAAAAACCCAGAAAAACTTTAAAAAGACAGAAAAAGACGACCAAAATTTATATTTTGACCTAGAAAAGTTAGTCGAAGGAAGACAACACGAGTTAACAGTTCCCCCCCCACAAAGCTTCTGGAGTATGTCCACTGGTGAAGGTGTGAAGGAGGTTTCTACAGTAACACAGGACCGCTGTACTCCGTTACAGTCAGCCTGCAGCTGTAGGTTTCTACAGTAACACAGGACCGCTGTACTCCGTTACAGTCAGCCTGCAGCTGTAGGTTTCTACGGTAACACAGTACCGCTGTACTCCGTTACAGTCAGCCTGCAGCTGTAGGTTTCTACGGTAACACAGGACCGCTGTACTCCGTTACAGTCAGCCTGCAGCTGTAGGTTTCTACGGTAACACAGTACCGCTGTACTCCGTTACAGTCAGCCTGCAGCTGTCATGACCAACAGGAAGCAGGAAGTGTTTGCGATCTAGCATCTACCCTCAGGTTCAGGTTTCAGGTCAGTTTGGTTCTAAAGTTGGAACCTTTCCAGACAAAGATGCGTCCGTTGGCTCCGTTGTCAAGGATGAAACACTCGCTGGACTGCAAAGCATCCTGGGAGAACGGGTTGTTCTCTGCTACCATGGTAACCTCCATGTCACCGCCTGCGTTGGACACCTGACAGACAGGAAGACACTTCCTGTTGCTACTTCACAATAAGAGCCTTCCAGTGGACACGTTGTGGATCAGTTACATCACGAGCAGCTACACTTTTGATTGGATGAACACGTTACCTTGTAGAGCTGTGCCAACCTCCTGTTAGAGGCATCCATCTTGGTGTCGTCACTCTGAGCGTCAGGCAGCGCTGGTTTCTCCCCGAGAACCTGAACACAACGGGAAGAGGTCACAGTCAACAGGAAGAGGTCACAGTCAACAGGAAGAGGGGTGTCTGCAGGTGTTACAGCGCTACGTTTTGGTTTTTAAGGGTTTGAGTTTTGAGCCCAAAGTGATCTCTGTGCACCCAGAGCAGGGGGAATGAGAGGGGGGAACACCAGAGCAGGGGGAATGAGAGGGGGGAACACCAGAGCAGGGGGAATGAGAGGGGGGAAACACCAGAGCAGGGGGAATGAGAGGGGGAACACCAGAGCAGGGGGAATGAGAGGGGGAAACACCAGAGCAGGGGGGAATGAGAGGGGGGAAACACCAGAGCAGGGGGGAATGAGAGGGGGGAACACCAGAGCAGGGGGGAATGAGAGGGGGGGAACACCAGAGCAGGGGGGAATGAGAGGGGGGAACACCAGAGCAGGGGGAATGAGAGGAGGAAACACCAGAGCAGGGGGAATGAGAGGGGGAAACACCAGAGCAGGAGGAATGAGAGGGGGGAAACACCAGAGCAGGGGGAATGAGAGGGGGGAAACACCAGAGCAGGGGGGGAATGAGAGGGGGGAACACCAGAGCAGGAGGGAATGAGAGGGGGGAACACCAGAGCAGGAGGAATGAGAGGGGGAAACGCCAGAGCAGGGGGAACGAGAGGGGGGAAACACCAGAGGATTGAGAGGGGGGAACACCAGAGCAGGGGGAATGAGAGGAGGAAACACCAGAGCAGGGGGAATGAGAGGGGGGAACACCAGAGCAGGGGGGAATGAGAGGAGGAAACACCAGAGCAGGGGGGAATGAGAGGGGGAAACACCAGAGCAGGAGGAATGAGAGGGGGGAACACCAGAGCAGGGGGAATGAGAGGGGGAAACCAGAGCAGGGGGGAATGAGAGGGGGGAAACACCAGAGCAGGGGGGAATGAGAGGGGGGAAACACCAGAGCAGGAGGGAATGAGAGGGGGGAAACACCAGAGCAGGGGGAATGAGAGGGGGAAACACCAGAGCAGGGGGAATGAGAGGGGGGAAACACCAGAGCAGGGGGAATGAGAGGGGGAACACCAGAGCAGGGGGAATGAGAGGGGGAACACCAGAGCAGGGGGAATGAGAGGGGGAAACACCAGAGCAGGGGGAATGAGAGGGGGAAACACCAGAGCAGGGGGAATGAGAGGGGGAACACCAGAGCAGGAGGAATGAGAGGGGAAACACCAGAGCAGGGGGAATGAGAGGAGGAAACACCAGAGCAGGAGGAATGAGAGGAGGAAACACCAGAGCAGGAGGAATGAGAGGAGGAAACACCAGAGCAGGGGGAATGAGAGGGGAAACGTATTTAGCTTTGTATCAACTAATTTGGTAATGACTTGAAGCTTTCACATCCCCTCTAATGACCTGAAGATATCTGGACCTTTAACTGCTCATCTCCTCTTTTACCGTTATAAGACTTTGGTTCAGCACCTAAACCGAATGAATATAAAACCAATGTGATCATCAGAACTAACTGAAAGACTTTCCTCTGATCTAATCATTGGACTTCGTTAGTTCTAAGTTTTACCAGAACTTTCTAAACAGCCACGCTATTGCATTTTATTTTCAGATTCAAAATAGCTCTTCTCCAGCACACGAGATCAGACCAGTACGCGTCACTCGGTCAGTCTCACAGCTCAGTCCAGTTCCCTCGTACAAAAACTACTACGGTCAGAAATCCTTTTTTCTATATTTACACCAACATTTGGAAAGACATTCCCCATCACATTCAAACATTATCATGCATCACATATTTTAAAAAGTCATACAAACTGTTTGTAATCAACCAATCAGCTGAGACGTTGCTTCGTGTTGTCGGGGTTAAACGTGGCCAAGAACTACAGTAAACGGGAAGTGGTCACCTGCAGCATCCTGTCTGGCTCCTCTCCCTCGTCACAGACCAGCAGCTGGCCCCGCCCACACCGCTCGTCGTCACGGATACCCTTAGACACCTGCCAACCAACCGGCCAATCAGCAAACAGGGCAAGATTTAATGTTCACTCTAAGTTATCTCTCTGCACACGTCTGGTGATGTCACCACTCACCATGGCGGCCTTCAGCTTCTCAAAACGGTTGCTATGGGAACCAGACCACTGGATGATTTCCTGGAGAGAGACAGACAGACAGAGAGACAGAGAGACAGACACACAGAGAGACAGACAGGCACACAGAGAGACAGACACACAGAGAGACAGACAGACAGACACATACACAGAGAGACAGACAGACACACAGAGAGACAGGCAGACACACAGAGAGACAGACAGACAGACACACAGAGAGACAGGCAGACACACAGAGAGACAGACAGACAGAGAGACAGACAGACAGACACACAGAGAGACAGGCAGACAGACACACAGAGAGACAGACAGACAGACACACAGAGAGACAGACAGACAGACACACAGAGAGACAGACAGACACACAGAGAGACAGACAGATTTTGAGGAAAAAGTTTGAATATTTTAAAAGTTTTTGTCAGAAAAGTTTGAATATATGTATATTATTTTTTTCACCCCTCCACCTGTCTCACCCCTCCACCTGTCTCACCTCTCCACCTGTCTCACCCCTCCACCTGTCTCACCCCTCCACCTGTCTCACCTCTCCACCTGTCTCACTCTTCACCTGTCTCACCCTCCACCTGTCTGACCTCTCCACCTGTCTCACCTCTCCACCTGTCTGACCCCTCCACCTGTCTCACCTTTCCCAGTTCCAGGATGAAACTGTCTCACCCCTCCACCTGTCTGACCTCTCCACCTGTCTCACCCCTCCAACTGTCTGACCTATCCACCTGTCTCACCTCTCCCAGGTCCAGGATGAAACTGTCTCCCTGGTTGAAACTCTGCCAGCTGATAGGAACCTCTGTTGCCCTGACAACGTGTCGACCTTTGACCTGCAGCAGCCGCTGAACCTGGTTGGTCACCACGTGGTGGAAGCCGGAGGCCACGCCCCCTTTCTGGGAGACAGAAAGTGATGTCATTACACCACGCCCCCTTTCTGGGAGACAGAGAGTGATGTCAGAGAGTGATGAATCACCACTTGGCAATTCTGATTTCTTATCCATAACAAAAGGAGTCCCACAAGGCTCTGTTCTGGGTCCTGTACTCTTTACCATCTCTATTAATGAGCTAGTCTCTTCTTTAGCTGGTTGCCTCACCCACATGTATGCAGATGATACTATTCTGTACTGCAGATCCCCCACAAGCTGCTACTGACAACTTGCAGCTGTCCTTTAACTTGTTACAAGACACTCTCTCTGACCTTAAACTAGTCCTTAGTTATGGTTATTTATTTATTGTTATTTTCAAGAGCTAGAAATGTTGATTTTACGAAACTTCATATTTTAACTGTTGATGGCTCTCCTATAGAGATAGTTACTGATTACAAATATCTCAGACTGCGGCTTGATGAGAAACTCTCATGTTGACTGCCTTGCCTCCAAGCTCCGACAGAAGGTGGGCTTTCTATACAGAAACCGGTCTAGCTTTCCTTTGCTTAGTAGGAAGAGAGTTGTAGAGGCAGTAGTTTTGTCAGTATTAGACTATGGTGATGTAATCTATAGGCATGCAGCTACATCTCCATTGAAACAGACTCTGTTTATCATTCGGCCCTTAGATTTATCATCGGTGATAGTTATAATACACACCACTGTGTTCTCTATAGTAAGGTTGGCTGGTCCTCTCTTTCCTTGAGGCGCAGTTATCACTGGCCCTTTGTTTTAAAAGCCATTAGTGGTAAGCTTCCTCTCTATATCTCCTCCCTGTTACATTGGAATCTTGGTTTCTATCAAACCAGATCCAACAATTGGCTCACTCTCAGGGTCCCTTGCGCGATCAGATCTTGGTAAAACGGCCTTTTTCTTTGATGCCCCTAGCACATGGGACGCTCTGCAACAAACTCTGAGGTTAGAGGTACTCCCATCTGCTACTGGTTTTAAACATTTGGTGTTTAAACGCTGCTCTTTAAATTGCAATTGTTTTTGCTTATGTTTATTTGTCATTGCAGCTGTTTTTTGTGTATAAATCTTGATGTAAACTCGTCTTTGAAAATGAAGGAAACCTCAATGCCCTTCGAGTATAAATAAAGGTTGAATACAAACATAAATAAAATACACGCTAAAAGTCCTGATTATTTACATGGAGTCTGGTGGGTTTGGTGATGGTGATTTCGGGGCTGTTTGATGTTAAACTAAAAGGATCTTCCTCTTTAACTAAAAGGTCTATCTCTGTAGGGATCCATCCCATAATGTTGTCAGACACTTAGAATAATAATCTGAGTCTGTCAGCAGCAACAACAGAACTTTTAGTGACTCTAACTGCTGCTGAACATTAGTCCTGTAGGGTAACATTACAGCTTGTTACTAACTGCTGCTGAACATTAGTCCTGTAGGGTAACATTACAGCTTGTTACTAACTGCTGCTGAACATTAGTCCTGTAGGGTAACATTACAGCTTGTTACTAACTGCTGCTGAACATTAGTCCTGTAGGGTAACATTACAGCTTGTTACTAACTGCTGCTGAACATTAGTCCTGTAGGGTAACATTACAGCTTGTTACTAACTGCTGCTGAACATTAGTCCTGTAGGGTAACATTACAGCTTGTTACTAACTGCTGCTGAACATTAGTCCTGTAGGGTAACATTACAGCTTGTTACTAACTGCTGCTGAACATTAGTCCTGTAGGGTAACATTACAGCTTGGTTCTGGTTTAATACTGGACCAGTTTCACAGATTGTTGTTCCATCAGACACTCAGACACACAAACATGCCCCTGCTAGGCGCACTGTTTCCGTGGTTACCATGTACTTGAGTCCGGTTTTGAAGTACTCTATGAAGGTTTTGGACTCGTAGCCTTGGACTTCGCGGTACTGGATCGGCGCCCCCTGCAGGAAGTCGTCCATCTGAACCGCAAATATGGCCGCCGCGCCGCTCTCATCCAGAGAGCACTCAGACCCTGTTACAGCCGACCAATCAGAGAGCAGAACCAGAGGCACAGAAGAGTGCAAAGAGTAACAAAAAGAGTCATGAAAAGTATACAACAGTAACATATATATATATATATATATATACAAATAGGTACATATTTAGAGTAGGAAAACTAGGGGGGCATCATGGCGGCTGCGGCGGCGTTGCGTGCTGCTTGCGCTGTATGTTATCGTACCAAACCCGAGGTTTATGAACCCTCTAACGGGAAAATGTGGATGGAAGATGAGTTTTTAAACTTTATTTCTATTAAAATGAAGACACTATCACAGGATGAAATAGTTTTGTTAGCCCCAAACATCTTCTCCTCTGACTGGATTGAACATTCCAAGAGACTTCTGTTTGAACTGCAACGCAATGTCAAGCATAAAGGTGCTCAGAAGGACATTAACAACATCAAGGACTGCTTGAAATTGCTCAGTGAGCGCGGTGAAGACATTCCCAGGTTTGTCTCCTGTCTCACCTGTTGGTTTTGGCAACATGGATGCCTCGGCGCTACTCGGCAGGATGGAACGATTGAGCCGGGAAGTTTCTATTCTAAGGGGAGCTCTGGATACGCAGGCAAGCGTGAGTGAAAACCTGGGGGCGACTACTGCGGCTCTGGATCGCCGGATGACGGCTATTGAGGAGACCCGTGGATGCCCTGGCCGGGCTGGTGCTGCGTCAGGATCTCAGGAGAGAGAAACGCAGGGGTCGGCGGGTCTTGCCCGCCAGTCACCGGGAGAGGCTCTGCGTACACAACCTCTGTCCCCAGCATGGAATTATGTCTTGAAGGAAGGGAAGCGTACGCCTCACAGGCCCCTAAAAGTGGCCATGCAACCGAAACCTGGCCGTACGCAGACCTGTTTAAAGCGAGAGCGGAAAATGGGAATAGTTGGTACCGGCACAGTGAGTAACATTCCAGTAATTAAAACTAAGCTGGTGAGTGTTTTTGCCACTAGATTTTCTCCTGATCTTGATGCGGTGACTCTGTGTGACCTGATTGAGAAACTGGGCAAATCTGTGACGTGTCGGAAGATTGATTCTACCCGCAACAGATTCAGTTTGTTTCATGTTACTGCTGAATGTAACGAAGTTGGTGAAATGTACAGGCCACAAATTTGGCCAGCGGGGATCTACAGTGGGGAGAACAAGTATTTGATATACTGCCGATTTTGCAGGTTTTCCTACTTACAAAGCATGTAGAGGTCTGTAATCTTTATCATAGATACTCTTCAACTGTGAGAGACGGAATCTAAAACAAAAATCCAGAAAATCACATTGTATGATTTTTAAATAATTAATTTGCATTACACCCTGCTACACCCTGCTGTGCCCTATTACACCCTACTACGCTCTACAATGCCCAGCTTCGACTTGCTATGTCCGGCCAACGCCCTGCCACGCCCTGTTACGCCCTGCTGTGCTCTACGACACCGTGAACTATTATAACTACTATTTCTAGTCATTATCTTTATTGTGATTATTATTGCCACTGTTCATCACACCCCCAACCAGCACCGTCAGACACCGCCTACCAAGAGCCTGGGTCTGTCCCGTCAGACACCGCCTACCAAGAGCCTGGGTCTGTCCCGTCAGACACCGCCTACCAAGAGCCTGGGTCTGTCCCGTCAGACACCGCCTACCAAGAGCCTGGGTCTGTCCCGTCAGACACCGCCTACCAAGAGCCTGGGTCTGTCCCATCAGACACCACCTACCAAGAGCCTGGGCTGTCCCATCAGACACCGCCTACCAAGAGCCTGGGTCTGTCCCATCAGACACCGCCTACCAAGAGCCTGGGTCTGTCCCGTCAGACACCGCCTATTAAGAGCCTGGGTCTGTCCCGTCAGACACCGCCTACCAAGAGCCTGGGTCTGTCCCGTCAGACACCCCCTACCAAGAGCCTGGGTCTGTCCCGTCAGACACTGCCTACCAAGAGCCTGGGTCTGTCCCGTCAGACACCGCCTACCAAGAGCCTGGGTCTGTCCCGTCAGACACCGCCTACCAAGAGCCTGGGTCTGTCCCGTCAGACACCCCCTACCAAGAGTCTGGGGAAGGGAAGTTTTCCTCGCCACTGTCGCACTTACGCATTCATGCATGCTCTTGGGGGAATTACTAGAATTGTTGGGTCTTTGTAAATGATAGAGTGTGGTCTAGACCTCCTCTATCTGTAGAGTGTCTCGAGATAATTCCTGTTATGATTTGAGACTATAAATATAATTGAATTCAATTGTGTATATATATATATATATATATATATACACAGTATGTATATATAGTACCTAGCCAGTAGTGCAGGTGGTGCTGCAGGGCTCCCCGCCCGTTCTCCGTGCTGTGGAGAACCAGGTAAGCGTCTCCGCTGTAGAAAGCTCCGTGCAGCGCGGCAGGAACAGGAACCAGATCCATGTTCTCCACCCGCCACACCTGAAGCCCCGCCCTCTGCCCCGCGCCCTCGAACTCTGGATGGAACGCCATGATGTCACCTGCAGGGGGCGGAGCCACGCAACGCAACAGCAACACAGAGAGAAACTTTATTTAAAACACAATAAAGAGAGAAACTTTATTTAAAACACAAAAGTAGTAGCCTGGTTGACCCCAGACCATTCTCAGCTGTAACTGAGGGGGGGGGTCTGGGGAAGCTTCATTCACAGCCCATTTCCAAAGGGGCGTCACCAACGGACGCCGCTCAAATGCCTCTGGGCGCAATTGGATAGTCCTTCAACCAATCGGACCAACGATCTGGGTGACGTAGCAGCGACAGCGCCATCAATGGGTTGCTGACCTTCGGTGGCTGCCATGTTGAATGCAAACAAGAAGCTGCTCGCCCTCGTGAGCTATCGTCATCGTGTAGAGGCGGCCTCAACGGTTGTGATTGGTGTAGAGCCCGCCTCAACGGTTGTGATTGGTGCCTCGATTTGGAAACATTGTAAATGGGCTTGAATGGGCTCTTGGCCAGACGGACTTGCAGAACAAATTTCAAATTTACCGGAAGTTGGTCAGAGTTTTCCCAGGCTACAACACACAGAAACATTTAAAACACAGACTGTAGAAATAACGGATGCTGTTGTTAAAGTGCAAATATTCTGCTCATTTTTAGCTTCATAATTGTATTTTGAGGTTGTATCAGAATAGGTTTACATGGTTTAATTATCACAAAACACCATATTTTAGTTGTACTGCTCATTGCTGCAGCTCCTCGTTTCACCCTGTGTTCAGGTCTCTGTTTTAGCTACAGAGTGAGACCTCTCACTGCTGGAACATCTTTGTTGGGAGTTGCACATGCTCAGTAGCTAGGTAAGGACTACATGCTTGGTAGCTAGGTAAGGGCTACACGCTCAGTAGCTAGGTAAGGACTACATGCTCAGTAGCTAGGTAAGGACTACACGCTCAGGAGCTAGGTAAGGGCTACACGCTCAGTAGCTAGGTAGGGACTACACGCTCAGTAGCTAGGTAAGGACTACACGCTCAGGAGCTAGGTAAGGACTACACGCTCAGTAGCTAGGTAGGGACTACACGCTCAGTAGCTAGGTAAGGACTACACGCTCAGGAGCTAGGTAAGGACTACACGCTCAGTAGCTAGGTAAGGACTACATGCTCAGTAGCTAGGTAAGGACTACGCGCTCAGTAGCTAGGTAAGGACTACGTGCTCAGTAGCTAGGTAAGGACTACATGAGCTAGCTAGCTGTTTCTCCAACTTCAGTAGAACAAGGCAGGATTAGCTGGGAGACTTCTTCTAAACGAGGGAACACTTCCACCTTTGTGTGAATACCTGCAGAACAGGGACATGGAAGTAGTTCTTTTGGAGATTATGGTGAACTAGTGTGTGTTGTAGCAGTGTTTTGCCATTGAGAACGAGCTAGCATGCTAACGCTAGCATGCTAACGCTAGCATGCTAACGCTAGCATGCTAACGGTTATCCCCCTAGCCCCCTCGTCTCAGCTAGTGACGTAGAAAGCTGTGCAGATGTTGACCAGCTGACCCGGAGACTGAAGACAGGACACATTCAGAAACCGTATCTCACTCAGAACAGCATGGAGGGTTATCAACGTCTGTATGAAGCACCAGAGACACTAAAGAACTCCCCAAAAACAAGTTATGTTTTCATAATATGGGCACTTTAAAGCCTCCAGCAGGGTGATACAGCATCCACGTCGTGTGTTTTTGGACCCAGAAGTGATGGTATTTGGACATAAAGGCGAAGCGGGGGGGACTCAAAGTAGCAGTATGTACACACTGTACATATCTGTCTATATGGTTCATTCAGTATATCCATATTTATTCTGTTTTTCTTATATTCTGTTAATACAATGCATATATCTATATTATTCTTACTATTATTATAATGCTACTACATTGCATATATCTTTACATGTTGTTCATATTACATAGCCATATTTATTCTGCTCTTATAACAAAAAATAAAATATGTATTGTCCTGCCTATGCACCACCTGTCTATACTTGTATATCACGTTGCACTTTTCTGCTTTTTTTTGCACTTCTGGTTGGACGCAAACTGCATTTCGTTGTCTTTGTACTTGTACACAATAACAATAAAGTTGAATCTAATCTAAAGTCCACATCTGTAGATTAAACAGTTTGTTGTGTGATGATGTTTGTCGGCAGAGTGACTCATCGTCTCAACACTAAACATCTCTGCTCTGTCTCACTTATTAAAAGGTCATTTCATCTCATTTAAAACAGTTCAATGATCACTCAGATCAGATGAAAACCAGAAACTAACGAGTGACAGAAGAGTTCAACTACAGACGGAGACTCAGAGAATCAGTTTGATTTCATATTTCACAGACTAAACTATGAACTGATGATTCAAACGGTTTAAAGAGAATCAGGAGGAGGAACTCACCGTTAGTGTCTGTTGATCAGCGGCTGCAGACTGAGTGGACACACCTGAGGTAAGTCTACCTGTCCAACCCCTCCCCCTCCTCCCCCCGACACACCTGAGGTAACTCTACCTGTCCAACCCCTCCCCCTCCCCCCCCCGACACACCTGAGGTAAGTCTACCTGTCCAACCCCTCCCCCTCCTCCCCCCGACACACCTGAGGTAACTCTACCTGTCCAACCCCCTCCCCCTCCTCCCCCGACACACCTGAGGTAACTCTACCTGTCCAACCCCCTCCCTCCTCCCCCCCCCCGACACACCTGAGGTAAGCTCTACCTGTCCAACCCCTCCCCCCTCCTCCCCGACACACCTGAGGTAAGTCTACCTGTCCAACCCCTCCCCCTCCTCCCCCCGACACACCTGAGGTAACTCTACCTGTCCAACCCCTCCCCCTCCTCCCCCCCGACACACCTGAGGTAACGCTACCTGTCCAGCCCCTCCCCCCCGACACACCTGAGGTAACTCTACCTGTCCAACCCCCCCCCCTCCCCCCCCCCGACACCCCTGAGGTAAGTCTACCTGTCAAACCCCTCCCCCCCGACACACCTGAGGTAACGCTACCTGTCCAGCCCCTCCCCCTCCTCCCCCCCGACACCGCTGAGACACCCCTGAGACCCAGAGGAGGGAGGAGACAGGTAGGGTTACCTCTCAGGTGTGCCAGGTAAACTAGTATATATCTTTTGTTATCGTTAACATGTAACGGTCGTTCTTCTTTAGTTCTGTTTGGTATATTCAACTCAATGTTCAATTTGTTCAATAACACAAAGTTAGAAATGATTAAAACTCAACACTCAGTTTGTTGAGTTTAATCAGAACTGAGAAACCTTTTCACTCCGTTTATTTAAGTTATATCAAGATATTCTACAGCGTTATCACGTATCTCCTCATGCCGACTCTGAAATCCTTTTACCTGACACACCTGAGAGTAACAGGTAACTCCACCTTTGAGTCTCTTTGTGGTAGTTTAGTGTCTCTTTTCCACATGCTGTATCTGTGTCTGGAACGTTGGTAAAGGTAGAGCAGATAATAAATAAATAACTAAGAAAGCTTAAAGACTAAACTTACAGATAAAGAAGTCTGACTACAACCACTAGTCTATCGCCATGTGTTGCGCAGGTTAAGACGATAACAAAACGATGTATTGTGCAGCAGAGTAGAAGTCCCAACCCGACATACACTGACTGACAGTGTACGCCACTCAAACATGAACCTTCATATAACATATAACGTACATTTTATTAATAGCTATTTCCCTCCTGGCGGCCGGCCGACATCACTCACAGACGGTGATGTTGCTTATTCTTACAGAGTAATAGATTACATTATATTTAGTTTTCATCATCATGGACCACAGATGTTGATTCCTTCCAAATCCAAAGATCCTTTACACTTCCTGTCCTACTTACTACTATTCCCATGATACCTTTGTGAATTAAGGGAATATCCTCCATGACGCACCTGAGTGTGTGTGTGTGTGTGTGTGTCTGTGTGTGTGTGTGTGTGTGTGTGTGTGTGTGTGTGTGTGTGTGTGTGTGTGTGTGTGTGTGTGTGTGTGTGTGTGTGTGTGTGTGTGTGTCTGTGTGTGTGTGTGTGTGTGTGTGTGTGTGTGTGTGTGTGTGTGTATGTATGTGTGTGTGTGTGTGTGTGTGTGTGTGTGTGTGTGTGTGTGTGTGTGTGTATCTCTGATTACTACGCTTTTATTCCTTCATCTCAGATAGAAACTCTTATTCTGAAAATAAGTGCTGTAAATCCATTCGGACAGTTCTTTTATTTTGAAATGTCTCCCGGATGTTTATGTGTCCAGTCTCCGCCTGACGCGCAGCGCTCAGCTGTTAGTTTAGTTTAGTTGTCAACATGTCTCAGTAAACCGGTACTTTACCGGTACTTTACCGGGTTAACGGACAGGTTGTCACCATGGAGACGTTCAGTAAGCTGAGCAGCATGCTGCTGCACGCGCTGGAGACGGTGAGTTAGCGGCTAGCTTCAGCTAGCTTCTGTTAGCTTCTGTCAGCTTCTGTAAAAAGTGACGTAAGTTACAGAAACTGACGGTGGAGGACAGACAGGTACTTGTCTGTGTCTCCGGACCGGAAGTATACCGACGGCCTGTTGTTTACTGACACACAAACAAACTCAACTACTTTGAAGTTGCCGTGACGTGGAGCTAACTGCGGCTAAAGCTAACAGCTGTTTACCTGTGAGTAGGAATGTGTTCAGACAGGATGAATCGATGACAGATCTGTCCGTGTTACCAGAGATGGGTCTCGAGTCTGAGACTCGGACTCGAGTCGCACTTAAGTCGCACAAACAGCTGACTTCAGACTTGACTCGGACTCGACCCAAAAGACTTCAGACTTGACTCGGACTCGACCCAAAAGACTTCAGACTTGACTCGGACTCGAGCTTCGAGGCTCGTCAACAACCTGTTTTCATGCAGTTATTGCTTTTTAAATCAAAATGTATTCATGTATTTCTATTTTCTTTTATTGGAGCATATACGGGGGAACATATGACGAGCTGCATGTCCCCGGCCCTTTGCCATGATGTGTAACGTAACACATGTACCTATGTGCTCACACATCAACAAATACATTGCCGATGGCGACACCAAGTCCTCCTGGAGTTGTGCCTTTTGTCATTAGTTTAGCTTTCAGTAACTTGGTAAACAGAGGCAGTCAGTGTGCTAATGCTGAGAACAGGATCATTGTATCTTATAGTTAGTGGTTGCTGAGGCTCAGACATCCATGGCGCACAGGAGGCGGGACGCACGGATCCATCTCCCCAGGAACAAACGCTGTCGGGGGGTAAACTCATGTGATGCGTAGTTGATCCCGTGGATGATTTGTAGCCTATTAAGTGAACAAGGTGTACCTGGTCCACCAAACACTGGGCCGTCTTCACTGTCTTCATTCTGAACATATTTCTGTTGCTGTAGTCCTGTTTACTATTTCATGATTTCATCATGCGTGGCAGCGGATCACCTGCCGTGGAGACGCTGGTCTCACTAACCTCTCCTCCTCTGAGTCGGGTCTCCCTCACGCTGGACTCAGTCTCACTGAGCCTACTAACACTTAGAAAATACATGGCATTACATCAGTGAGTTCATACTGCTGATTGTGTGTAATGTGGACTGACCCTGAGATGCAGGTTGTTCTGTAACTGGTGCTGACACTTTTCTCTTGATTTCCACTTCGACATTAGACATTTTTTTGAGTGAAAGAGACGTTACATTTAGCATATATCACCACAGGTAACAAGCTAACCATTGCTAAGTGTTAAGGCTGGGAACAGGACCATTGTATCTTTATAGTTGTATCCATATGATGTGACAGCTTTAGGTTAATATTTCACCAGGTCAGAGGTCTAGAGGGACGTGTTAGACCCCATAACGTTATCCTACACCTGATGTTGATACTGGACTGTATGGATGGAGCTACAGGACATGTTATGATACTGGACTGTATGAATGGTAGCTACAGGACATGCTATGATACTGGACTGTATGGATGGAGCTACAGGACATGCTATGATACTGGACTGTATGGATGGCAGTGTTAGGGACAGATCAGATGGCCAGAGACTTGAGACTTGACTTGGACTTCCAAAAAATGACTTGTGAACATCTCTACGTGTTACATGACGATGTAATGCATAACAGGTACAAAGTAATAGACATAACTAAACAGAGGGGCAGATTATATATATATATATATATATATATATATATAATTCATGATGATGTCACGGGTCACTCTTTTAATAACACTGATCAACATGTTTATGACGTCACTCTTTCATCCGTTTAAACATTGGAAATATGAAAATGAGATAAATGTTGAATTTGTCTGTCTCTCTCTACCTGTCTGTCTGTCTAACCTGTCTCTCTAATTTGTCTGTCTGTCTGTCTCTCTATCTGTCTGTCTCTCTAACCTGTCTGTCTGTCTATCTCTCTACCTGTCTATCTGTCTAACCTGTCTGTCTGTCTGTCTGTCAGAGGGAGCCGACAGTCGAGCTGTTGGAGTCTTTCATCGATCATTGGAAAGCAGTAACCAGTTATTACATCCAGACCACAGGTGACCTATAACCTGATTAATATCATCAGCCAATCACATTCACACATTCACCACCTGACTGTCTGTGTGTGTGTCTCTGTGTGTGTGTGTGTGTGTGTGTGTGTGTGTGTGTGTGTGTGTGTGTGTGTGTGTGTGTGTGTAGATGACAGTCGTCCTGTCAGACAGACAGAGATCCCGTGGCGTCTCAGACAGATGTTGGACATCCTGGTGTACGAGGAGAAGCAGCAGGTAACTTAATACAGAGTCTAAATACTAAACTATATATATATATATATATATATATATATATATAAAATAATAGGCTGTTCAGCCCAAATGATTTCAGATGCCTTGAAATGGCATCCAAAGCCTGAACGACGTGGGAAAAAACAGTCAACTACCATTCGAATGGATCGAAGAATAGACAAAATGGCAAAGGCTCAACCAATGATCAGCTCCAGGAAAACCAAAGAAGACTTACAGTTACCTGAGAGTACTGTTAGGATCAGAAGAAGGCTATGTGAAGCTAAGCTATCAGCTAGAAGCCCCCGCAAAGTCCCACTGCTGAAAAAAAGACATGTACTGATAGGCTGAAATGTGCCAAAGGACACATTGACTGGCCAAAGGAGAAATGGAGCAACATTCAGTGGACTGATGAGAGCAGAATGGTTCTTTTTGGGTCTCGGGCCGCAGACAGTTTGTCCGACGACCCCCATGCACTGAAGTCAAGCCCCAGTACTGTGAAGACAGTGAAGCATGGTGGTGCAAACATCATGTTATGGGATGTTTCTCATACTGTGGTGTTGGGCCTGTTTATCACATACCAGGGATCATGGATCAGTTTCAATACATCAGAATACTTGAAGAGGTCATGTTGCCTCATGCTGAAGAGGGAATGCCTCTGAAATGGGTCTTTGAACAAGACAATGACCCCAAACACACCAGTAAGAGAGCAGAGACTGATGTTATGGAGCGGCCAGCCCAATCCCCAGACCTCAACCCCATAGAGAACGTGTGGGGTGACATCAGAAATGCTGTTTCTGAGGCTAACCCAGTACTGCAGAGGGATTGTGGGATGTAGTTCAATGGTCCTGGGCTGGAATACCTGTTCACAGGTGACTCCATGCAACACAGATGTGGAGCAGTTGTCAGAAATAATGGTTATGCCACTAAATATTAGTGCAGTGATTCAAAGTGAAGCCAACCCTCGAGACATGTTTCAGTTCATACAGTAAATGTTTGAGTTTGTAAAGAAAAATGCAAATACTGCTGTTTTTTTGAAGAGCCTAATATTCCTTTTTCTTCACTTTCTGTAAAGATAGAACACAAACGTGATCAGTTTGGTCTTGTTCTGATGTGGAGATGAATGTTCAGCGTTCCCAATGCATTGATATTATGGAATTAAAAGATATTCAGAGGATGTTGAGCATTATTCACTTTTTTAAACACACTGCTATTATTCTGAACACAACTGTGTGTATTGATTAATGTAATGATGGATGTATTTATGGATATGTTGTTGTTGTTGTTGTTCAGCCAGTGGTGGAGGAGACCGGAGCGTGTCTGGAGTATCTGCTGCAACACAAACTACTGGAGACGCTTTGCACTCTGGGAAAAGCTCAGGTAACAACAGACCTCCTGATGGAAAGGACTCTACTCACACTTTATTCCCTCTCATGGTTACATCTCCCCCCCCCTCAGTACCCCCCCAGCATGGTTCCCTCTCATGGTTACATCTCCCCCCCTCAGTACCCGCCCAGCATGGTTCCCTCTCATGGTTACATCTCCCCCCCCCTCAGTACCCCCCCAGCATGGTTAACTGATCATAAAACTCAGGCTATGCTGAGGGTTTTTGATATAGACAGATTAAATGTTGACATCAACACATTCAATATCAGATTCCCTATGCCATTCATTTGGTTTGCATTTCATAGTACTTTTCACATATAATAAAACTCCCCGTCCCCTCCCAAGATCTCCGTCTTTCCTAAAACATCATATCCTGGCAATAAGGGCCTCCGGGGAGGAAGGTCTCTGTCAGTCCGAGAAAATCAATATTAGAATTTACAAGCAAGTTTTCCAGTTGTTTGGTTGCCGTACTCCCAATATTTAGATGCCCACCAAACAAGCCTTTAGCTCTGCATCGAGGGTCCCACACAGTTCACGCCTGATTCAGCGTCTGGAAAAACTTTGCGCTGCGGTGTTTTTTCATCACGGGATTCCTAGATCTGATTGAAGGCGTAGTCGATGTTAGGCCTACATCACAACGGTCCGGTATGTTTCGGGACTCACCACTGGAGATGCCAGTATTCCGCTCCTGCAACGAGATGACCTCCCCAACACTGCCGCCGAAGTCCGTCGCGCTTTACACAGCCCTCCGCTGCAGACGCTCCGAGCCAGCGGCCAACGCCACCCCAGAAGACTCCACCACAGCCGGCAGCCCAGGGCCAATGGCCAACAAAGGCCCCCATCCGAGCTACCGGCAGCCACGGCAGCACAGGGGGTGAGTGGAACTAGGCCATTGATCGAGTACCGAACGGAGGCTGCCAGGGGAGTGGAGGGCAGCGGTAGTCTGGGCCCAGCATTGGCTACGAGCAAGTTGTTGAGGAGAGTTGCAGACAGGGCGCTTTGAAGGACGCCGGTTTGTGTTTTCACTGTTGGTTGCGGTCCAGGACTGCGTTCTACGTCACCAGCAAGAAGTAGTAGCATGGTGAGTTGAACGAGCCCGTGGCGTGGGTAAGATGGCATTTCACCTTTGCGTATCCATTGTTGTTGAGGTTGGAATACAGCAGGTGTTGGCTACTGCCAACACAGGTGTTTTCTTTTTTAAAGCGATGTTCAGTACCCCCCCGGCATTGTTCCCGCTCATGTTTACATCTCTCCTCCCTCAGTACCCCCCCGGCATGGTGCAGCAGGTTCTGCTCTTCTTCTCCAAGTTCCTGTCTCAGATGCAGAAGCCTCTGCTGCAGCTTGTCAGCGTCTACAAACCTGTTCAGGTAGAAAACACCACACCTGTTACTTTAAATCACTTCAGACACACAGACAGACAGACAGACAGACAGAGAGAGAGAGACAGAGACAGACACACAGACAGAGAGAGAGAGAGACAGACAGAGACAGACACACACACACACAGAGAGAGAGACAGACAGACAGACAGAGAGACAGACAGACAGAACTGAAAACCTGAGCTTCTTGCTGGAGGTAAATATAAATGATGAAGGAGACTGAAAGCATCTCCGCATTTATCTAGAGACAGACTGGAAACATTGTGCTGCGTTTTGATGATGTCACTATCTTACATCATCTATGCTCCGCCCCCAGAAGCTGATTCGTCTCTGTGCACTTCCTGGTTCCCTCACAGAGAAGGAGGAAGCTCAGTTCTTATTGGCCGTCTGCTCCAGAGTGAAACAGGATCCGCACGCGCTCAGATACGTCTTAGAGGTAACTGGCAACTTCACTGACAGGAAGTGAGTGTTTCTGTCTCTTCTATCGACCTTCATCCGTCACTGTATTTATACTTTCAGTTTGTGGACCAACCAGCAGCCAGGATACCAGCCTCTGACCAATCACAGCCCTGCACACAGGCCTCCAATCACAGCACAGAGTCACAGGATTCCTCTCCCTGCAGCCCAGTCCAATCAGAGAGGGGCCTGCTATCGGTTCTGCTACAGCTCACCAACTGTCAGGTCAGTTAACTGGTTCACTACGGACCGGTCCATTTACAGTCACTACGACTACGGACTGGTCCATTTACGGTCACTACAACTACGGACCGGTCCATTTACAGTCACTATGACTACGGACCGGTCCATTTACAGTCACTACGACTACGGACTGGTCCATTTACAGTCACTACGACTACGGACTGGTCCATTTACGGTCACTACAACTACGGACCGGTCCATTTACAGTCACTATGACTACGGACCGGTCCATTTACAGTCACTGACTACGGACGAGAAGGGCGTGATTCTGAAGTGGAGGTTCTGCTGCAAGAAGTTAACGAAAAACGAGACCTCACATTAGGTAGCGTCAGCGGTGGATAAGCAGCTAATACTACTGATGCATGGATGCAAATACTCAGAGAACGCTGTATCCAGAGAAGTAGAAAAGAAATGGTTTGATCTGCAATCTGAGGCAAAAAACTGTTATTTTTATATATATATATATATATATACACACACACAGCGTTCCCCACTAACATGATTGATGTGAACTGAAGGCAAGTTTATTGATATAGGCCTAGTAGAATTCATTCACACTTTACAAATGAGCAGCAGTGTGTATTTATTAAAACAAACGTATAATTATGTGTAAAATAATTAGTTACAAAATGTTAGCTACTTGTTTTGTGCAAACATGTCAGCTCTCACGTGTGCGTAGATGCTGTTCTTACCTAAGAACAAATCCCAAATCAGAAAACATTGGTGAATGCCAGAATCAGGACGTTTTGGTGAATGAGGCCCAATTCCTCCGTTTAAAAGTAAAAGTCTAATACTGTCCTGAGACCTTTTAGCTTATCTGAACGTGAGTAATGAGTAAGGGGGCCAGTTTGTAGTGATAGCCAAATGAAGCTTCATGAAGCCCACTAGATGGCGCACTCTGATCAACAAAGGGTTGAGAATACACTGAATTGCAATGCCTTAGGCCTTTCTCTTAGAAAACCAAGAGCGCCATCTAGTGGTCTCAGAAAATAAAGAAAATGGTTCAGGAAGCTTCATTTGGCCATCATTACCAGTTTGTTCATTGCTGACTCGTCTCGTCGTGTTAAATCATCGCCTGAATGAATAATGTTCTCTGATTAGGAGCTCCACATGGACACTTCTCAGCCCCTCTACAGTCCCCGCAGGCTGCGTTGCTTTTTAAGTGATGTATTGTAGTGATGTGTGACCACGGTTCTGGATACCTGTGTCTCCTCAGAGGCGGGCGGTGTGTCTGACGGCCCACGAGTGTCTCCTGCTGCTGGCTTCTCTTCAGTCAGACTCTAAAGGGGAGTTTCTGTCTCATCACACCCAGCTAGGAGAGCTGCTGGCTGGGAGGCTGCAGCAGCTTTACTCCCTGCTGCCTCTGGAGGGGCTCGATACTGCAGAGCTGCAGAACTGGACACGCACATCCTGGAGGTACACACACACACACACACACACACACAGAGACACACCCACACACACACGCACACACAGAGACACACACGCATGCACGCACGCACGCTGTTCTGGAACATGTTATAGTTTTATTTTTATATATATATATGGTATATGTTCAGGGTTAGACCCAGAGATGTTACACCTCCGTCCTGAAACGGGCCCCTGAACACACCTGCAGAATCAGTCCTGCTGACAGCTGTCTTCTCTCTGCAGCGCTGATCTGCAGTCAGATTCACCAGCTTCTGATCACATGACCAGCTTCTTCTCCTGGTTGGACTTCCTGGATCAGCTGATAAGAGAAGCCCCTCAGGTACACACACACACACACACTCACACACACACACTCACACTCACACAGATTTCTCTAACAACATGTTTCCATTCAGCAGGTGTTAGCAGTGAAGCTAGCTCAGAGTGTTCATCAGCTCTGGTTGTTGGACGTTCTTCAGCCTCAACTGCTGCATACGTAAGTACCTCTTCCTCTACACAATCATTCCATAATAACATATTACACACATCGTGGGTAGCTGCATCACATTTAAATGTTTTAAGCACTTTTGTATAATGTTTGTGCCAAAACAGCCCTGAGTCCTGTCACATGACTATGGACCCCTATGTGCCCCTATAGTGCACAGCTGGGGGGGGGGGGCGCCCAAATCTGCATGTGGAGATACACAATTTGTGTGTGTGTGTGTGTGTGTGTGTGTGTGTTTCTATCCTGGTGGGATCCATGTTTTTCCTGATGGATCTTTGTGTGCCCTAGTGGTCAGAGATGGTATTGCGGTGTGTGTATTTGTACTGGTGGGGTCATTTATAGTCCATGAGCCAGGGGGGTTGATCGGTATCATCTGGGGGACAAATGCTATCATTGTTTTTTGGCAAGGTATACACCCCTAGTACTAGAAAGATCCCGATAGCAGTGCAGGGGTGGTAGCGAAATCACTTTTTTTCAGCTCATGAAGTCACTAACCCCCTGAGATCAATCTGGTGTATATCAGGTCCAGACTCATGGTAGGACATTGTCAATGTTCTATAATATGGTGCTGGGTATCGTTGGAAAGGGGACCTTTTAGGCTTTCATTCATGCGTGCGTGCGTGTACAGGATAATAATAAAGTTTACTCTGTGTGTGTGTGTGTGTGTGTGTGTGTTTGTTTCAGGTGTGAGCAGCAGGTGCTGGTCTCCACCTCCGTCCTGTGTGCGACTGTCAGACTGGTCACTTCCTGTTCTCTGCTGGATCAGCTGGTTGACTTCCTGCTGAGGACGCCCTCGCTGACGGAGCTGCTGCTGCAGCGCTGCGACCACATCTCAGACCAGGTCAGACCACATCTCAGACCAGGTCAGACCACATCTCAGACCAGGTCAGACCACATCTCAGACCAGGTCAGACCACATCTCAGACCAGGTCAGACCACATGTCACACACACGCACACACAGACACACGCACGCACGCGCACACACACCCACAGACAGACAGACAAAGTCAGTTTAAAAAGTTTTTCGTCAGATTTTGAGAGGCGTTCGTCACTCACCCCCTCGTCATGTCCGGGTTAGCTCTCCACCAATCAGATTGGTCGTCCACCCTCCGATTCAACAAGTCAGGTGGGCCCAAATGAAGGCTGACGGTTCCTCGGACTGACGACAACTGATTATCGGGTTGGTGTCGGGGCCTTTAGATGATGTTCTGCTGTAGCCGAGAGTTACTGTCATAAAGTAGAGATAGAATAGAAGACACTTTATTGTCCCCAAGGGGACGTTTGTCTTGGACATAGAGCTACAATCTTATCACAACACAAACATGTCACAGAAAACCATTCTGAAATCAACATAAACATGAGATCAACAAAGCGTCCTATAGGACACAGCAGGAGGACACAGACAACACGACAGCCTGAGAGTGAACTGTAATTAGTGCTGTTGGAGTCGATCAGCTTGATGGACGTTGGGATGAATGATAGCTTTAGTCTGATGGTTTTACATCTGGGCACACGGACTCTTCCCCTGATGGCAGGAGTTCATATTCAGGACAGAGAGGCTGCAGGGATTCTTTCAGCTTGTTTTCTGCTTGTTGGAGATGATTATGAACGGGTTCGTTGATATCGTACGAAAACAATTCCTTTGATATCCTATGAAATGAGGCGGCCGCCGGCCGGTCACGTGACAGGGCGCCTACAGCCGGCTACAGAGCTCGTTTCAGAGGCCATTACTGTTGAGATTAGCCGACAACAACTGAGCATCATGAGTTGAGTATCGTCACCAAAAGGACTAGTTTAGATGAGAGAAAAGATGGTGGACATGAACACCTGTTTCCTGGTGAAAGTCTTGTGTTTTCTCCTTAACTTCTCCAGGACATGATCACCTGTTTCCTGATGAAAGTCTTGTGTTTTCTCCTTAACTTCTTCAGGACATGATCACCTGTTTCCTGATGAAAGTCTTGTGTTTTCTCCTTAACTTCTTCAGGACATGAACACCTGTTTCCTGATGAAAGTCTTGTGTTTTCTCCTTAACTTCTTCAGGACATGAACACCTGTTTCCTGGTGAAAGTCTTGTGTTTTCTCCTTAACTTCTTCAGGATATGATCACCTGTTTCCTGATGAAAGTCTTGTGTTTTCTCCTTAACTTCTTCAGGACATGAACACCTGTTTCCTGGTGAAAGTCTTGTGTTTTCTCCTTAACTTCTTCAGGACATGAACACCTGTTTCCTGATGAAAGTCTTGTGTTTTCTCCTTAACTTCTTCAGGACATGAACACCTGTTTCCTGATGAAAGTCTTGTGTTTTCTCCTTACCTTCTCCAGGACATGAACACCTGTTTCCTGGATGAAAGTCTTGTGTTTTCTCCTTAA
>NC_135859.1:38046929-38056929 GCF_031162955.1 Sander vitreus
TTTAGTGAATCTAACTGCTGCTGAACATTAGTCCTGTAGGGTAACATTACAGCTTGTTACTAACTGCTGCTGAACATTAGTCCTGTAGGGTAACATTACAGCTTGTTACTAACTGCTGCTGAACATTAGTCCTGTAGGGTAACATTACAGCTTGTTACTAACTGCTGCTGAACATTAGTCCTGTAGGGTAACATTACAGCTTGGTGTCTGAAGATTTACAACTTTGACTTAAGGTTTGCCATATAAGGGAATTCCTATGAACTTTATCCTACTGTTGCTGAAACATTTGGAAACTTAACATTAGACGGGCCCCCTAAGACAGAAGATATTTTGTTGGAGTTATACCATGTATGGGGCCTTAAATGGTCAGTTCCCTACTCCAAGCATATACTCACACCCCCCCTCCCACCCCCACACTAAATGCACAGAATATATACAATGAGATAACCGCAGAACTTCAGAGGGACAATATTTGAAGATTGGGTTGGTCGCCTCTCGAGCTCCTGCAGAAGCTTGTAAATTAATGCTGAAATATTTGATGTAATAAACCTTTTTATAATCAAACAGTGTCGACGAAGTTCCTCTTACACACATCGGTAACGCAGTGCTGCAACTGAAGACACAACATAGGTAAGCTTGCAAAGCTGAACATTATCCAAAACTCCATTTCTCAGACAAGCGTCAGTTTGGGGGCTTGCATGCTACCACTCCTTCCTTCTCAAATGCCTTGAAAAGGCTGTCGTGTGTATATATATATATATATATATATATATATATATAATATCACCGGGACCGAAAGGATATTTGAGTCAGGTATGGCTGCAGCCTGGAGACCTCCCGTCTCATGCCCTCCCGGCTGGTGCATTCCGCGAGCTTCGACTTTTCAAAATAAAAGCTTGTGTCTGGTATGTTTTCGTACGGTGTTTTGGATGTTTTTGAACTAAACAGTACGGCAATCATGCTAATGAATACAATTATTTTTTCATCAGATGTCTTAGTTACAACACGATGGAGCTAGCAAAGCAGTGTTGTGTTTATATGTGCAAGCGGGATTTATTAAGTTTGGGAAATCCCACGGTCTCTAAAGCTACAGGTCTGGCTGACTAAACAGGGAGGGGTCCATCTGCTAGCGATAGGGGCCGAGACTGAGAGCTACATGGATGAATATGCACCAAACAAGCCACTTTGAAATGTTGCTCTTCTCATGAATACAAAAGTTGGTGACCCTCCCCCCCTAGGCTAAAAACAATGGGATGACCCTCCCATCAACAAAGAATAAAAAGACATGACCCTCCCCTATTTTCCTCCGGTGGTCCGTTCCATAAATACCGAACGGTCCCTAAGGCAGTTTTTCTTGTTCTTTACCTGTTCTTCTTTACCTGTTCTTCTTTACCTGTTGTTCTTCACCTGTTGTTCTTTACCTGTTGTTCTTCACCTGTTGTTCTTTACCTGTAGGTCTTCACCTGTAGGTCTTCACCTGTAGGTCTTCACCTGTTGTTCTTTACCTGTAGGTCTTCACCTGTAGGTCTTCACCTGTAGGTCTTCACCTGTAGGTCTTCACCTGTTCTTCTTTACCTGTTCTTCTTTACCTGTTGTTCTTCACCTGTTCTTCTTTACCTGTTCTTCTTTACCTGTTCTTCTTTACCTGTTGTTCTTCACCTGTTCTTCTTTACCTGTTGTTCTTCACCTGTTCTTCTTCACCTGTAGGTCTTCACCTGTAGGTCTTCACCTGTTCTTCTTTACCTGTTCTTCTTTACCTGTTCCTCTTTACCTGTTCTTCTTCACCTGTTCTTCTTCACCTGTTCTTCTTCACCTGTTGTTCTTCACCTGTTGTTCTTCACCTGTAGTTCTTCACCTGTTGTTCTTCACCTGTTGTTCTTCACCTGTTGTTCTTCACCTGTAGTTCTTCACCTGTAGTTCTTCACCTGTTGTTCTTCACCTGTTGTTCTTTACCTGTTGGTCTTCACCTGTAGGTCTTCACCTGTTGTTCTTCACCTGTTCTTCTTCACCTGTTCTTCTTCACCTGTTGTTCTTCACCTGTTGTTCTTCACCTGTTGTTCTTTACCTGTAGTTCTTCACCTGTAGTTCTTCACCTGTTGTTCTTCACCTGTTGTTCTTTACCTGTAGTTCTTCACCTGTTGTTCTTTACCTCTTTACGGTTTTCCCCGTTCATTGTTTCATTGACGTTTCAGAAACAGCTGATGAGTTTAAAGTCTGGAACCATGGCAACCAGCTACCAGATGAAGAGTGACCGTAAAACAGCTGATTCGGCAGTTGCGTATGTATAACACTCCATTTCGTACGCCATTATTGGCGCGTTATCAAGACGCATACTTGTTTTTTAGCATGTTTATCAACGCCGTTTGGCCTCCTTTGACTTACACTGCGTGTGAATGATGGCCGTAGCGAGTAGTATGATAACGCCTTCCCCATTGTTTCTTTCCTAAACTCAACCGTTTCTTGTTTTCCTAAGCGTGTGGCGTTGTTCTGGCGTTGCCACGTGGCGTGTATGATTACGTCCGCTGTATACGGCGTAGACATATATCTCTATCAAAGCATGGTATATCCCTTGGAGGTAATGATAATGAAGAATGTTGTTGCACTAATAGAGCCGTTATTTCATTTTGTTGTTGCATGATGGAAAGAAGATTGCCTTGGTCCACATTAGTTTGTATCAGGTCAACACATTGAATGGGCTCCTTTGTGTTGCATGATATGTTTCCTGAAATATTTGAGGCATGCTTGGTTGGGGATTCAGAGCATGAGCTTTTGGTCCAACATGCTGTGAAAATGTTTCCTTGTGTCGTGCTCCCATTGATATGGCAGTTTTGTCGCCTCCTGTTGGTGGAAGATGGAACTGATGATTGGAATATTTAGGCTGTGCCTCCATTAGCACTGCCTCATTGCTGCCTCCTGTTGGTGGAAGATTGAACTGAGGGTCTGAGGGAATCAGAGAGTCTGAGAGGTTTGCATTTACAACTTCGCAGATACGAATTCATTCCATCTGAATGAGCTCTTGAGCTCTGCACATCAGATCCTCTGTACACATTAGCCTTTGCAGTTTGAACAGCAATTTGACTTTGCAATTCCAGCAATTGAAGACCTTGAAGACCTGTGACTGTAACGGCCCGTTGATGAGCCTGTTTTACCACCAACATTAGAAACGCTGTCCCCTGGACCGATGCCATCGGTGACCACAGTTGTGGCTGGTGCAGTTCTGTTGTGTGCAGCATCATCATTGTCCCTTTTGTCAAACAACCACTTTTCCATGTTTTGTATTATTGCTTTATTGTTGTGTATTTGGGTTTCAAACCATTCATTTTGTTTCGACATTTCATCCTCAGGTAGTTTTTGTTTCAGTGATTCATGAAACTGTTGAACTGAACTGAACTGTCACGTTTCAGACTTTGTACCTCAGACACATTTCCCTTTGAAAGCATCAGTTGTGTCACTTCCTTTGTTAGTTTGTAGTTTCTTATCCTGGAATTCCTTTTGATTTGATATTATTTTTAATTCCAATGCTTTGGCCATTAGTTTGACCGATCTTTTACCACGTTCATTTTCCGTTTCACTTTGATTGACAGCTGCAGACACATCACTCACTTTGATATTGATTTAGCAGAACTGCTGAAGGCTTTATTAAGAATTGTAGCAGGATGTACCTGTATCCCTTTTGTGAGAAGGCCAATCTCTTCCACACAGCTTGTAACAATTCTTCTTTTGTCCTACCGTGATTCTTCTGCGAAGCTTTTGCGCGGGCTGTATCTACGTCCTATTGAGTGGATTCAGTTGGCGCTGTCCTTCCTGTGGCAAATCCAGTCGTTCCGTCTTTTGAAGCTAAGTTTTTCAACAAAATGTGGTGGCAGTCTGTACACAAAATATGCCACTACAGGGATTTTGAAGACATTTCCAACTCTTGCTGTTGCAAAAAATGAGGTCCTCCATCGTCGTATGATTAATTCTTTATTGTATAAATGTATTTAAAAACACATACAAAAGACTGACTTGAACAGACGAGATCTAAAAACCATCACTATCACACAGCTGAGGTTGAAAAACTGTGTGGCTTCCTAGACTAGATTCCCTTACTACCCTGGCTGATTAGCACATACACACAGGTGCGCAGGTGACGTAATGAATAAACCATTCACACACACGCTATACATGCACACACATCCAAATTGGCCACAACAATATTGGCTTAGCAACGTTAAAAACAGATTTTATAGATCACACAGACTTTCAGCTGCCCAACAGGCCGACCGCTAGCATTTTCACTGTAAGCTTAAACAGTCAGGTTACCTGACAGCTGCTGACTTTAATGTTACAGCCAAACTGCTTGTTGTCGTTATGACGTGAGGTGCACATAACGCGCACACACACACACACACACACACACACACACACACACACACACACACACACACACACAGCCCCTCCCTTCCTGAGAGTCCCTGTTAATTTGCCTACTCCTTACCACGTTGTCATCTACTCTCTCTTCCATCTTTTCCTCCCCTGGCCCTGTCATGGTCACTCTCCTCCTCCTCGGCTTCATCCCTGTCATGATGTTTCTGTTTCTCTGTATAGCCAGCCACCTCTCCTCCTCCTCGGCTTCAGGTAATGCTGATGTTGAAGCAGCTACTACAGCCCCAAACATGTCTGACATTTTGGCACATTTTGAGGCCTGTAGATTCTTAATCTTTTTCTCCCGTAATTTCTCTGCACCTCCCTTGCACTTTGGTGGTTGTTTAACCATTTTAACGTGGATGCTAAACTTCCAGCATAACTATTACAGCTCGTGTCTCAGGGCCGGGAGACGTGGCCATAGTGGGATTCGTAAATGTGTGGCCCGGAGTGGGGTAGGGGGTTCCTGGATTTGATTGGGTCAGGCCAGTGCCAATAAAGAAAATTAACCAATGGGCCGCTGTGAGTTATTTATGGGCCGGCACGGCCAAAAAAACAAAAAAACAAAACAAAAAAAGGCCTAGTCATATCGGCGATTGGCCCAAAAGTGCGTCAGCCCTTCGGGAAAATGCCCGGTATGCCAGATGGCCAGTCCAGCCCTGGTTGTAAAGTTAGTCGCCAGTTTGGTGATGAAGAAGAGAAGCGTGGTCGATTGGTCTGTTTTCCACCAAGAAATCTGGGCGGTTTAGTGTGTGTTTGGCCTGGAAACATAATCTTCATCTGGCAACACTGCTTGTAGTTCTAATCCTACATTTCCCATGAACACTAGAGAGAGACGAAGTCCCGCCCCTTCCAGTGGACCGCCATGGGACCTTAAATGTTTGTCAGTTTAGTAGATCATTTATCAGTTCATTGTTAAACTGTTGAAGTCTCAGACTGTGAAAATACGTCATTAGAAAGATAATTAACAAATAAATAATAATAAATAAATAATAATATAAAGATTGTATCCTGTTAAGATCACAAAACAAGTTGGAATATTTTTAGATTAGAGAATATTTGAGATTTTCTTTTCTTATTCTATATAAATAGACATTTCTTATTATGTTTATTAATGGATCTGTTTCTTTTTTATTTAAATATCAGTAGGCTATTAGTGCTTATATGCTTTTATTGTGAAGGTCTGCACCGGATGTGTGTGTGTGTGTGTGTGTGTGTGTGTGTGTGTGTGTGTGTGTGTGTGTGTGTGTGTGTGTGTGTGTGTGTGTGTGTGTGATGCTCCCTGCAGCGGCGGAGGAGAGGAAGAGGAGAGAAGAAGAACTGAAGGTCATCGGAGAGAATCTGAGATTTCGGATCGATTATCGACTCACTGATCACTGCGCGTGCACAGCGTAATGACGTGAGACATGAGCACGGAGCGACAGACGGATTAGCTGCTGCATCCATCCACCTGCCTGTCTCCCTGCCTGCTGCCTGTCTGTCTGACTGAATCTCCACCAGCAGCATCCAGATTCCACACCTGCCTCTCTCTCTCTCTCTCTCTCTCTCTCTCTCTGCCTGTCTCGCTATCTCTCCACACCTGTCTGTCTCTCCACACCTGTCTCTCTTTCTCCGTCGTCTTCCCGCCGTGTCCCCGCCGTGTCTCCGCCATGGGGAACCGGGGGATGGAGGACCTGATCCCGCTGGTGAACCAGCTCCAGGACGCCTTCGCTTCCATCGGCCAGAACTCGAGCCTCGACCTGCCGCAGATCGCGGTGGTGGGCGGGCAGAGCGCCGGGAAGAGCTCCGTTCTGGAGAACTTCGTGGGGAAGTGAGTCCACCTGTCTGTGTGTCTGTGTCTGTCTGTCCGGGCCGAACCGAGCCATACCGTGCCGTGCCGTGCCGTGCCTCCTGCTCCCCGTGTCAGAGGGAGCCGGCTGCCTGCAGGCCGGGCTGAGCTGCTGAATAAATCAGAATCAGTTTTATTGGCCAAGTAGTAGCCTATACAAGGAATTAGACTTCGGTAGGTGTTAACTCTCTATACATAGACACATAGACATGTAGTAGTAGTAGACAAATAGTAATATAGACACATAGGCCTACTGTACAATAGAGACAATAATATGCATATAGGCACATATCAATATATATATATATATATATATATATATACAAATATAGCATAAGACATGATATCAAGACCAGTACACATGGAGGGGGGTGTAGAGGGTAAATCAGCAGCTGGCTTCATCAGAAACTAGAAAACCCTTATCATCAGAAGATATGTGTTTCTGCTTTAATATGATAATATAAATACGTTAGAAGGTGAAGGAGTGAGAGGTTTTAATTAGTATGACAGCAGCAGCATTCACACAAATATATATATATATATGTTCAAATGTAAACATTACACTCTTAATACTACGCGCTGATACATGATTTATGTCTTTAATATATATATATAGTATAGTACAGTATATTAAAAAGACATCAAATCATTAAAAGAAGACAGTAAGATGAGCCTCATCACCCTGAAATGGTTTAGTTTATGTCTGACAGCGAGGCCAGTTTATTCCTCCACGAGTGAAGACCCAAAGATTGGAGACATTCACGGCTCCATTCATCCTTAAAACCTAGGCAGCAGTACATGTGAGTACCCAGGTGAAGTATTTCAGAGCTGTACTTTAGTAGATGTACTTTGATATGAAGACAGAAACAAGCACTCTCCTTCTGTGTGATAATAACGGGTCCTCTCTGTCTGACATCTGATTGGCTGAATCCTTATCTTCCTCTCACCCTGAGGAAGAACAACGGTCTCCTCTCATTGGTCGCTGCTGGTCACATGACAACTCCCTGTGTGTGTGTGTGTGTGTGTGTGTTTGTGTGTGTGTGTGTGAGAGCGTGAGCTAACTGCAGGGGAATCAGACACTGCAGCTTTCCACCTACTCCTACACACACACACACACACACACACACACACACACACACACACACACACACACACACACAGGGAGGATGTCGTGACAGTGTTGGAGCTGCAGTCCTTCTGAAGGATTCACATCACAGCTCATATTAAACATGAAATGTTCAGGAACAAACGGAATCTGCAGATCTTAAACACATTTACACAAATTCTAATAATCTCAGCGTGTTAACACATCTCCCCCCCGAGCAGCTAGATTCTGCAGATCTTCGTTCTGGATCATCTCTGAAAACTGTAAACAAACATCCAAAGACTCAGTGTGCGTCTGATGATGATTTTTGGTTTGTTTGTGGTCTTGTGTGTCTTTTTTTGTTTTATACATTTGAGTGCCTTCTTTAAATGTGTGGGACATGTAAGTTATGGTGCTAATAGTTGTAATAGTTGTAATAATGTTTACTTTATTGGGCAATAAAAACAGCTTTTTGTTAACAAAGAAAGTGTTTCTGAACATCAATGACATTTAAAACAGTGATAACTGAAACAGATACAACACACCATGCAGTATGTATACAAATATGTATTGCAAACAGACCTAAATATGTATGATGATGTAACCAAGTGGTGTCTCATCTCATAGGGGAGTGTTTTCACCCCTACCCCTTACCACTCGGTTTCAAGGGACAACGGCTAGGGGTAAACTAAGGGCTAGGGGTAAACTAAGGGGTAGGGGTAAACTAAGGGCTAGGGGTAAACTAAGGGGTAGGGGTAAACTAAGGGCTAGGGGTAAACTAAGGGCTAGGGGTAAACTAAGGGGTAGGGGTAAACTAAGGGCTAGGGGCAAACTAAGGGGTAGGGGCAAACTAAGGGGTAGGGGTAAACTAAGGGCTAGGGGGTAAACTAAGGGCGAGGGGTAACACTAAGGGCTAGGGGGCAACTAAGGGGTAGGGGCAAACTAAGGGCAGGGGGTAAACTAGGTTAGGGGCAACTAAGGGGTAGGGGTAAACTAAGGGGCTAGGGGTAAACTAAGGGCTAGGGAGCAAACTAGCACTAGGGGTAAACTAGGGGGTAGGGGCAAACTACAGGGTAGGGGCAAACTAAGGGCTAGGGGGCAAACTAAGGGGTGAACCAAGGGGTAGGGGCAACTAAGGGCTAGGGGGTAAACTAAGGGCTAGGGGTAAACTAAGGGCTAGGGGTAAACTAAGGGGTAGGGGTAAACTAAGGGCTAGGGGTAAACTAAGGGGTAGGGGTAAACTAAGGGCTAGGGGCAAACTAAGGGGTAGGGGCAAACTAAGGGGTAGGGGTAAACTAAGGGCTAGGGGTAAACTAAGGGGTAAGACAGAGAAATGAGATTCAGCCTAAGGGTCCTCCATCAACGAAATGTGCCGTTCTTTAATTAATAAAACAAAATGCAATTTGATATCTTGACCGTTAGGCCTCCTGCACACTGGCTGCGTGGTGTGAGCGCGTCAGCTGCATGGCGTGTCTGTTTTTATTTGGGCTCCCATGGTAACAGGTTAGAGCGTGCACACTGCCTGCGTGACACGCACGTCTCAGAAAACGCGTGCATGCTAGAAATAGGACCGATGATATGAATGATAAAAACCATTCCCTGTGTGTTGGGTTAGGAGCTATACTGCAGCTGGCCAGCAGGGGGCGCTCCAGATGTTTCCACGCTGTGCGTCCCTGGCTACGTTGGCCTATATCAGATTCCAGTGTGAACTGTTTGTGGTTTTGAACTGACTCGCATGATCTAAAGACCAATAACAATGACATCAGACGCAGCACGCTGCTGCACTAACGTTAGGGAGGTCATGGAGGAAGTCATCTACGTTCTCCTGGTCCCCGTTCTTCCAGTTCGTTTGGAGCGGTTAGGGTCTGATCCTTCTAGTTTAGATTGAAGTATCTCCCCATATACTGATGGGGTCTAACAGCTCCCTCTCCCTCCATTGACCTGCTCCATCACTGGTCTCCATGTTGGTCAGGTTTTGACAAATGTCGATGTCGATTGACGTAAAAGTCTCATCAAATCCTCCTTGGTTGTTTACACTGACAGACCTGGGTCTGATTCAGGACCACATGTGGAAGTGGTCTACATCAGACCTGGGTCTGATTCAGGACCACATGTGGAAGTGGTCTACATGTGATTTGAGTGTTCACACTACTTCTGAAGAAGTCTGACCTGGTCACTTGACCCCAAAATAATCAGATTTGGGCTACTTTTGCCTGCAGTGTGAACATAGCCTGACTGCCTGACTGCCTGACTGCCTGACTGCCTGACTGCCTGACTGACTGCCTGACTGACTGACTGACTGACTGACTGCCTGACTGCCTGACTGACTGACTGACTGCCTGACTGACTGCCTGACTGACTGACTGCCTGACTGACTGACTGACTGCCTGACTGACTGCCTGACTGCCTGACTGCCTGACTGACTGACTGACTGCCTGACTGACTGCCTGACTGACTGACTGACTGCCTGACTGACTGCCTGACTGACTGACTGACTGACTGACTGACTGACTGCCTGACTGGCTGACTGACTGCCTGACTGACTGACTGCCCTGAGTAACATGGACTGTATGCTTGTCTTGATGAGTTGTTGTGTGTTAGGTTGTGAGTTATACTGCAGCCAGCCAGCAGGGGGCGCTGCAGATGTTTGGGCTTCTCTGAGTAACATGGACTCTGTGCTTGTC
>NC_135859.1:38061929-38064429 GCF_031162955.1 Sander vitreus
GAAATGTTCAGATGACTATCAAACTAATGTCCTCTGAAGCCCCCTAAGAAAGGCCCCCAGAAGCCCCCCAAGAAAGGCCCTAAGAGGGCCCTGTATATGCCTGTGATAAAGGTCATATAGAAGGCCTGAAGAAGGTTCTTTGAAACCTCCCAAGAAAGGCCATAGGAAGGCCCTCTAAAACTTTTAAGAAGGCTCTAAGAAGGTCCTCTTAAAGGCTCTAAGAAGGTCTCTAAGAAGGCCCTCTCTAAAGGCTCTAAGAAGGTCCTCTCTAAAGGCTCTAAGAAGGCCCTCTCTAAAGGCTCTTAAGAAGGTCCTCTAAAGGCCCTAAGAAGGTCCTCTTAAAGGCTCTAAGAAGGCCATAAGAAGGCCCTCTCTAAAGGCTCTAAGAAGGTCTTCTAAAGGCCCTAAGAAAGGTCCTCTAAAGGCCCTAAGAAGGTCCTCTTAAAGGCTCTAAGAAGGCCATAAGAAGGCCCTCTCTAAAGGCTCTAAGAAGGTCTTCTAAAGGCCCTAAGAAAGGTCCTCTAAAGGCCCTAAGAAGGTCCTCTTAAAGGCTCTAAGAAGGTCCTCTAAAGGCGTCTTTATGACCTCTGAAGGGAGAAGGGTCTAGCTGCAGAGCTCCAGGATCAGGGCCAGCTCTTTATGGGACCCTTGGGTCCCTGAGAGGACAAGGCAGTGTCATAGGAAATTGTGAACACCAGAGACAATACGATCAGGAGTTTAGAGATGCCACACAACGTCCACCTTGATAACTTATTAAGTAAACTGTAACTTATAAACTTATAACGTTAGGTAACAGCAGGCCGAGTGTTGATGCAACCAGCTGGTTTCCCAGATGTGTCCAGCTGAGACCGAACCACACACTCAGACTTCAGACAGTGAGATCAACTGTCAGGTGTAACACTGAGTGACCGTGCATTTTTCCGTTACCCGCAGCAACTGACCAACCACATCCGGGACACGTTGCCGGGGTTACGCAGCAAACTGCAGGGCCAGCTGCTGTCCATCGAGAAGGAGGTGGAGGAATACAAGAACTTCAGACCAGATGACCCGAGCCGAAAGACCAAGGCCCTGCTGCAGTCAGTACTTCCATCAACCAAGCAGTCAAACAGCCAATCACAGGGCCTTTTCCCAATTCATATCCATCTTCATTTGAATGATCCAATATTGATTCATCAAAAAGTATTTATACGTATATATACATTTTTGTTGCTTTTTGTCTATGTTTTTCTAGGTTTTTGGAGCATTTTTTCGGTGCTTTTGTCTCTTTGTTGACATTTATGTAGTTTTTTGGGACATTTTTCTCACTTTTTGTGGTGTGTGTGTGTGTGTGTGTGTGTGTGTGTGTGTGTGTGTGTGTGTGTGTGTGTGTGTGTCAGGATGGTGCAGCAGTTTGCGGTGGACTTTGAGAAGCGGATTGAAGGATCTGGAGATCAGGTGGACACCTACGAGCTGTCAGGAGGAGCCAAGATCAACCGCATTTTCCACGAACGCTTCCCCTTCGACCTGGTCAAGGTAACACACACACACACACACACACACACACACACACACACACACACACACACAGCAGACATGTTCACGCGACAGAGGACAGTGTTGTGCATGTGCTCATGTTTTTGGTGAATGGTAAACTGAACATAAAGTCACAGTATTTTAATCTCTCGTTGGAGATCATGGCCTGTGAAACTATTATATGGATCAGCTGACTGACGGGACTGTGTGGGTGCTTTGCCTGACATCCTTTCTTTGAATGATTTGAACTATTGTCTGAGTCTTAATAATGTGTGTGTGTGTGTGTGTGTGTGTGTGTGTGTGTGTGTGTGTGTGTGTGTGTGTGTGTGTGTGTGTGTGTGCAGCTGGAGAGCGATGAGAAGACTCTCCGTAAAGAGATCAGCTACGCCATCAAGAACATCCACGGAATCAGGTGAACACATTCTCATGAACGGGTTTGTATGAAATTACTGCCGGCCGGTCACATGACAGTTAAGTTTAGACACCAAAATGACTAGTTAAGATTAGGAAAAAGATCGTGGTTTGGGTTAGAACACTCCGAGGACATGATCACCTGTTTCCTGGTGAAAGTCTTGTGTTTTCTCCTTAACTTCTTCAGGACATGAACACCTGTTTCCTGGTGAAAGTCTTGTGTTTTCTCCTTAACTTCTTCAGGACATGATCACCTGTTTCCTGGTGAAAGTCTTGTGTTTTCTCCTTAACTTCTTCAGGACATGAACACCTGTTTCCTGGTGAAAGTCTTGTGTTTTCTCCTTAACTTCTTCAGGACATGAACACCTGTTTCCTGGTGAAAGTCTTGTGTTTTCTCCTTAACTTCTTCAGGACATGAACACCTGTTTCCTGGTGAAAGTCTTGTGTTTTCTCCTTAACTTCTTCAGGACATGAACACCTGTTTCCTGGTAATAGTCTTGTGTTTTCTCCTTAACTTCTTCAGGACATGATCACCTGTTTCCTGGTGAAAGTCTTGTGTTTTCTCCTTAACTTCTTC
>NC_135859.1:38069429-38076929 GCF_031162955.1 Sander vitreus
GTACGACACATCGTTACTATAGTATTGTGTTACATCATCAGTACTTATTCACTACTATAAGATATTTATAAGATATAATAATTAAAGTATTGACCTCCGTTATGTCTTCTTCCTCCTGCAGGATAAGGAGAAGGTGAGTTCCTGTCTTCTTTTATACTGACAGTGGTTCCTATTATTCTGTCCACCCCATTTAAAACCAAACCCCATCAACCATGCAACTTTTTGTTTTTCTGGGTCAAAATTTTACATTTTGGTCTCGATGGTTTTGTGACTTTTTTTCGACATTTTCCCGACGTTTTTGAAGCTTTTTTCCAATTTTTTATGTCACTTTTTCAGATGTTTTTGTCTGTACTTTTCAGCACTTTTTATGGGACATTTTTGTTGTTCGTTTTTGGTGCAGGTGGAGGTTGTGTGTGGTTAACTAACAGCCATGTTGGTGCAGGTGGAGGTTGTGTGTGTGGTTAACGGCCATGTTGGTGCAGGTGGAGGCGGAGGAGGCGAGCAGTGACGGGCAGATCCACAGTCTGGACCCTCAGCTGGAGAGACAGGTGGAGATCGTCAGGAACCTGGTGGACTCGTACCTGTCCATCATCCACCGCACGGTCCGGGACCTGATCCCCAAGACCATCATGCACCTGATGGTCAACAACGTGAGAGAGACACACAGAGACACACACACACACACACACACACACACACACACGCACACAGAGACACACAGACACACACAGGAAGTGATGTAACTTCCTCTCTGCTCCCCAGACGAAGGAGTTCATCCACTCTGACCTGCTGGCTAATCTTTACTCCTGCGGAGACCAGAACAGCCTGATGGAGGAGTCCCAGGAACAGGTGAGACAGGCAGACAGACAGGCAGACAGGCAGACAGACAGACAGACAGACTGACAAACAGACAGACAGATAGACAGGCAGACAGACTGACTGACAGGCAGACAGACAGACAGACGGACAGACAGGCAGACAGATAGACAGGCAGACAGACTGATAGACAGACAGACAGACGGACAGACGGGCAGACAGACAGACAATATATATGTTGACAATGATAAATGTGTTTAGAGTTTGGTGTCAGTTCTGTTGAAGTTAATGAGTCATATCTTTGTTGTTAATGCTTCCACGAACACACGTGATGCTGACTGATGTAGAATAAATGGACATTTCCTTCCTATTGGTCTCCAAACAGATCCTGGCTCTTTCCTCAGCTGCATAATGTTTATAACTCAACTACATCACCATACACCCCCCAAACAGAAAGATCTGACACATAAGTCATGAGAACAACAACAGCACAGCATCCTGTCTGTGTCCTTCACACCTTCGCCAGGATTATTATTATTATTTCTTACTAATGTCTCAAACATGGCTGGCCAACGTTAGCTGAACTAAGGCTGGCCAACCAACTAACTTAGATCATTAGATCACTAAGTGATAGAAGTCCAGATTTATATAGACATGTCTCGCTCTCTCTCTCTCTCTCTCTCTCTCTCTCTTCCTGTCTCTCTCTCCCCATCTCTCTCTCTCTCCCTGTCTCCCTTCCTGTCTCTCCCTACCGGTCTGTCTCTCTCTCCCTCGCTGTCTGTCTCCCTCCCTGTCTCGCTCTCTCCCTCTCTCTCTCTCTCTCTCTCTCTCTCTCTCTCTCCCTGTCTCTCTCTCCCTGTCTCTCTCCCTGTCTCTCTCCCTGTCTCTCTCTCCCGGTCATTCTCTCCCCGTCTCTCTCTCCCTGTCTCCCTTCCTGTCTCTCCCTACCTGTCTGTCTCTCTCCCTGTCTCTCTCTTTCCCTCTCTCTCTCCCTGTCTCTCTCCCTGTCTCCCTCTCTCTCTCCCTGTCTCTCTCTCCCTGTCTCTTCCTGTCTCTCCCTCCCTGTCTGTTTCTCTGCCCCCCCCAGGCTCAGCACCGTGATGAGATGTTGAGGATGTACCACGCCCTGCGTGAGGGTCTGAGCCTCATCGGTGACATCAGCACCTCCACCATCACCACGCCCATGCCGCCGCCCGTCGACGACTCCTGGCTGCAGGTGACCGGGATGCCGTCGGGACGCAGGTAACCTAGCAACCAACAGCTCAGCTGCTACACAGACCCCTGAGTGAGTGTGTGTGTGTGTGTGTGTGTGTGTGTCTCTGTGTGTTTGTGTGTGTGTGTGTGTGTGTGTGTGTGTGTGTGTGTGTGTGTGTGTGTGTGTGTGTGTGTGTGTGTGTGTGTGTGTGTGTGTGTGTGTGTGTGTGTGTGTGTGTGTGTGTGTGTGTGTGTGTGTGTGTGTATGTCTCTGTGTGTTTGTGTGTGTGTGTCTGTGTGTATCTCTGAGTGTGTGTGTCTGTGTGTGTGTGTGTGTGTGTGTGTGTGTAGCACAGGGTGTGTGTGTGAAGCATCTCGTGCAGTAGTGTGGAGGTGCTTGTAGTTAGTGCATGCTGCATGCTGCTTTCTCCTTTTTAGCTACTGCCGCTGGCTAGCCCCCTCATAGGAGGTGAAAAGGGGAGGCGAGCGCGTAAGTCTCCTTCGCCAGTACATAGCCTCTCCACCACCAAGACTTTTGCAGTGCCTCCTCGCGGCCACACGGAGCAGCAGTTGGCCCCAGAGATGTGGTGTGCAGGCCCACCACATGGTGGAAATGCCCTGACGCCCATCAACCACTGCCCCAGCTATGGGCAAATAGCCCCACTGCCTTGTGAGTTAGCCTCTTGAGGCAAGGCTAACGGAGCACACCCCAACAGAAAAGCAATGCGCTGGCGGTGCGTAATAGGCAGGCCTAAACAGAGCTAGGTCCCGGCAGCCTCCTGCAGCCAGGATGGGGAGCTGGTCGTCTTGGGCCCACCCATGCCACCAGACCTACCTCATCATGGTGACGATAGTGCTACTGGGGAGAGCCACCTCCTTTAGCACTTTAAAAAAATTGTTGCGCAGGTATCCACCTCTGACCATGGTGAATATTACCTGGATCTACACCTGGTTGAAGTCTGGCGGTGATAGGGTGTCTGACGACGGGTGCAGGTTTGAATAGACTGGGAGCTCTTAGTCAGAGCCCTGCACGTCAGCGGCACGGGTATTGGTCGCTAACAGCTGGGGCTGAGTGGCAGCTGTTCTCGGCAGACCTTTGCGCGACTGAGCAGCCCTATTTAGGGACTGCACTGCTCACCTCAAGCTGAGGAAAGGCCTAGAAAAGCTGGCCTAAAAAATGCCCACTCAACTCACACCTGGACAGTATACCGCGCATGTCGGGTCATTCCTCTTCTGCTGTCGAAACAGAAGAAACAAATCTACAACCTTAAACTGGCAACATGGAACATAAGAACCCTCCTGGACTCCTATGGTAGGTCTGAAAGACCCCATAGAAGGACAGCCCTGGTTGCAGCCGAGCTGAGACGCTATGACATTGACATTGCTGCCCTGAGTGAAACCAGGCTCCTTGATGAGGGGTCTCCAACAGAGGAGGGCATGGGCTACACCTTCTACTGGAAAGGCTATCCCCCAGGTGGACAACATCTGCATGATGTCGGACTGGCCATTAAGAACACACTACTGCCAAGACTCACTGAAACACCCGTGGGCATCAGTGAAAGACTGATGACCCTCTGTATCCCCCTGGTGAAGAACCGTTATGCCACACTTCTAAGTGTGTATGCTCCAACTCTACCATCTGACAGTGAGTCTAAAGACTCCTTTTACCAGATACTGGATGAGGCTCTCCAACAGATCCCCAAGAACGACAAGATCCTCCTGCTTGGGGACCTCAACGCTCGTGTTGGGCAGAACAGCGGGATATGGAATGGAGTACTTGGCAGGCATGGGATTGGTCAGGCTAACTCAAATGGCATGAGGTTACTTACCCTCTGCTCTGAGCATGACCTGACCATAACCAACACCATCTTCCAGCAAAAGACCAAATACAAAAAATCATGGATGCACCCACGGTCCAAACATTGGCACCTGATTGATTATGTTATCATGAAACGTTGTGACATCAGAGACGTTCTCATAACCCGGGACGTGAGAGGTGCAGAATGCTGGACAGATCACCGCATGATCATGACCAAGGTCCTCATGAAAGTGCGAAAACGTGGACCCAGCAGGGGGCGCTTAGACTGTGTCCGCCTGGAAGTCACCGCTACAAGAAATGAGTTTCATCGCTCCCTGGCTGAGAAAGTAGGGGAGCTAGAACTCCTCCTGAGGGGTGGAAATACCACAGAACAGCAGTGGACCTCTAGTACTGCAGCCCTTCATGAAGCAGCAGCCCAAACAATTGGCTATAGGAGCAAGAACCATCAAGACTGGTTTGATAACAACTCAGAGTCCATCCATAACCTACTAAGAAACACATCAGGAAACCCTAAAAAACCTTATCCAGCACCACCAGACAGCAAAGGCAAAAAGCTCGTCGGGAAGTGCAGAGAACTCTGCGGCCCTTACAGAACAAGTGGTAGATGGAGAAGGCACATGAAATTCAGTCATTCGCTGACAGAAATGATATGCACAACTTTTGCAATGCAGTCAAATCCATCTATGGCCCAATAAGTCACCTCATCACTCCCCTGAAAACAGCAGAGGGGCTCAAAGTCCTGAAAGACCAGAATAGCATCCTGGAGAGGTGGGCTGAACATTTTAACACCCTACTAAATCAGGACTCTGATGCAGACTATACCATCCTGGATGAACTGCCTGAATTTCCTCTCATTGAAAACCTTAGCTAACCTCCAACCTTCCTGGAAGTTCTGTCAGCTGTCCACTCCCTGAAGTACAACAAGTCTCCTGGCTCTGACAATATTCCTGCAGAACTGCTAAAACAGGGAGAGTATCTCTGTACAATAACACTACACCATTACATCAAGCACAGTGTGGCCGGGAAGGCCAGCGTGTACCTCACCTCCCGCTCCTGCAGTCTACGCTTCACCGAGGTAAAGGTTTTCCTCTTCTCCGCCAACTATTTTGTCACATCGGGGAATACAGATAGTCGGCATCCTTCCCATACGAAGCCCCGTTTTTCTTTAGCTGCCATTATCACTTTGTCCCTCGCTGACTGTCTCAGGAACCTTATCAGCACCGGTCGTGGAGGCCGCTCCGGATCTGGTGTGCTCTCTCAATCTCAAACTCGGCATCAGCCCAGAGCCCCAGCCCCTCTGTCAAAATTTTCTGAACACAGCCCAACAATGTCCCATTAGTCCCAAAAGTCTCTTTCAGGCCTATGAGCCTCACGTTGTTCCTTTTGCTGTGGTTTTCCAGGGCTTGTATGCGGTCCCACATTGCATCCATTAGCTTATTCCTCGTCTCCATCAGTGTGGAGCTGCTCTGAGGTCTCCTCTAGGCGTTCTACATCCACCATAGCAGTCACTCCGTTGTCATCACTTTAATAGTTGAGACATCTGTAGCGACACTCTGTAGTGTGTTGCTCATTTTAGTAATTTCTGTAAACAGACAGTCGAGGCTGGGAGGTGGGTCACCTGTTGGGCCTTCTTCTTCATGTGGAGGGCTTTTTTGCGTAGCCATGCGGCCTGTGCCTTTGACATATTTCGACGTGGCCATTTCGTTTAATTTCGGTTATTTCACTTTTCCAAAATAGCGTCGGCTGTTTTCTCTTCGCAACGTGGGTAATATTTTAATATAACTTGAGCCTATACTTTGGTATTATCCTAAATGTACCTGTCGGAGAGCGGAGGATCCCTAATCAGCCGCCATCTTGTTCGCCGTACCCACGTGCTGTAAGAGTATTGAGGCCACAATCACCCAGCACCAACTGCGTTGATTGGGGCATGTCATAAGGATGCCCTACAACCGTCTGCCCCACAGAGTGCTATATGGCCAGCTACGCCAAGGCCAACGCTCTGCCGGAGGCCAGAAGAAGTCTCTGAGTGTCTCTACTGGTCTCTCAGTGTCTCTGCTGGTCTCTGAGTGTCTCTGTGTGTCTCTGCTGGTCTCTGAGTGTCTCTGCTGGCCTCTGTGTGTCTCTGCTGGTCTCTGAGTGTCTCTGCTGGTCTCTGCAGGTCTCCCATGTCCAGTCCGACCCCCCAGCGTCGGGCTCCTCCTGGACCCCCCCGTCCCGGCGGACGAGCAGCCCCCGGCCCTCCATCTCGCCCCGCGGTGTCTCCAGATCCTGGAGCACCCAACGTGCCCTCCCGACCCAACAGAGCCCCCCCACCGGGAGTCCCCAGGTACACACAGACACACACACACACACACACACACACACACACACACACACACACACACACACACACACACACACACACACACACACACACACACACACACACAGACACACACACACAGACACACACACACACACACACACACACACACACACACACACACACACAGACACACACACACACACACACACACACAGACACACACACACAGACACACACACACAAACACACATACAAAGACACACACACACACACACACACAGAGACACACACACAAACACACATACACAGACACACACACACACACACACACACACAGACACACACACAGACACAAACACACACAGACACACACAAACACACACAGACACACACACAGACACACCATTGAAACAGCTGAGCGCTGCTCGGTTATGTAAAAAATCATAATCACCATTATTTTGGTCAATATGTAAATCAGGATTATTTAACAGGATTCCTCGTTGACTTTTGGAACGATGTTGCATTTATTAAAGTTAAAAACCAGAGAACCAGCTTCAGCTGGGACATTCCCTTACAATAAATATGTGTAATTATTATGAAATAATAACACAAAGTAAGATCAAGAAGACAGGATGAGAGTCTGTGATCGATGTGATTAACGTGATGGGACTGCTTTACTACAACACACCAGACTTCATATATTTTCTGGTTTCTTGGTAGAACTAAAGCAGTGATCCTCAAATGATCTGCACAGACATGGAGAAGAGAGAAAGACTTGTCTTCCTCTCTTCCTCCCTCTGCTCATTCATCTGCTCTTCATCCTCCCTCTTCATCCTCCCTCTGCTCATTCATCTGCTCTTCATCCTCCCTCTTCATCCTCCCTCTGCTCATTCATCTGCTCTTCATCCTCCCTCTTCATCCTCCCTCTGCTCATTCATCTGCTCTTCATCCTCCCTCTGCTCATTCATCTGCTCTTCATCCTCCCTCTTCATCCTCCCTCTTCATCACTCTTCTTTAAAAACAAGTCTACTCCACAATAAAATCAGTTTCATCTCAGAGTCCAGGACGTTTAGCCTAGCTTAGCATAAAGACTGGAAGCAGGGGGAAACTGTTAGCCTAGCTTAGCATAAAGACTTGAAGCAGGGAAACTGTTAGCCTAGCTTAGCATACATACTGGCAGCAGGGTGATCTGTTAGCCTAGCTTAGCATAAAGACTGGAAGCAGGGGGAACTGTTAGCCTAGCTTAGCATAAAGACTGGAAGCAAGGGAAACTGTTAACCTAGCTTAGCATACATACTGGCAGCAGGGTGATCTGTTAGCCTAGCTTAGCATAAAGACTGGAAGCAGGGGAAACTGTTAGCCTAGC
>NC_135859.1:38079429-38096929 GCF_031162955.1 Sander vitreus
AGACCAATCACAGGTGTAGTCTAGACCAGTGGTGTTCAATAGGTGAGGCGTGCCTCCCCTGAGGGGCGCCAAAGAGCCACAGTTGAGTCGCGACACGCCAAGAAACAATAACTCTGTATGCAGCTCTATTGATATCGGTAACTGTGCGTGCGTGGATTAGCTTTAAAAAGCATCGTTTCCTTGTCCCAAGTCAACAGAAGTCAGCATTAAGGGAGGAGACAGGACCCAGCAACAAACGTAGGGAATATGATCCTGAGTTAAGGTTAGGTTTTACCTGGTGGGGGTCCCAGGCTGCTCCTCTGCTGCAGTGGGACAGAGACCGGGACAAATGTCCATCACGCGTTCATGGTCGTCTGTGGAGAGCGAGTTCCCCCACATCTCCAGGCTATGGAAGTCCTAATCCCCTTCACCTCCACCTGCTGGTGTGAGTGTGGGTCTTCAGCACTGACCCTGATTAAAAACAGATGTAGATCAAGGCTGCAGGTGGAGGACCACTTGCGTTTATTTCTCCCCTCTGTGCATCATAAGCGCGGCCTCATTGTTCCCACTGACAGACACGGCGTCAGCTGATTTTGCCGGGACTTCAGCCCCGAATGTTTTGAGTGTATTCCCAAATGTTTTTTGAAAAGTTGACTGACAAATATGAAAGCGGACATCACTGAGTGTCCACTCTCACTGTAGAAAGCTGTGCAGCTTCAGGTTTATGGATGCACTCTGCTGTGGGCATGCTGAAGCAGATGTGATGCGTTTGTGCTCCGTGTATTTCTGCCGTAGTTTCGGGTTTTCAACCTCCGATGTAGAGCAGCCACTTCCCTGAACTTTGTCTCATTCAGAGACCAGAGACCCAAACAGGGCTCTGAGTCTGTCAGACGGTCTGAGATCTACCGTATCAGCAGAGCAATCACGTAATGCGCAGCAGACTATGGTGCAGGTGGATTATTTTCTGAAATATTGTGACTTTATTCTTGTAATAGCCTATTATTATTATCACTTCATTTTTCTCAAAATACCACGACTCCTCCAAATCTCAAAGAACATAGATGGGATGAGATATATTTTGAATGTGCACAAAGTTTTGGACATGAGCAGGAATCTTGCTCAAACATCTGAAATATTACAGTCCAGGAGTTTAATTCATTAAAATGAATTCATGTATCATTGAGGTGAATAATTGTCATGTGCACATTTAAGGAGGGAGGAGTAAATGATGCTGGAGCTGCTACCCCCGCGACCCGACCCCGGATAAGCGGATGAAGATGGATGGATGGAGTAAATGATGCTAGGCTACATGTGTGCTGACTCAGATAGAATTAGTTAAGCAGATCTACAGGAGAATAAATAGATGAATGATATATAATGATAGAATGCCTGAGAGCCTTACTGCTAAATATTCCTTTATATTTTTATATTTGGATTGTAATCTATGTTGCCCTTTACATAAAGATATTTCCAGCATATTGATTCAGAAAAAGGTAGAAATAGGTGCACACAAATTCACCTGAATGCAGGAAATGAAGTGTTTAATGCAAAAAAATTCTAAAAATCCTAAGTCACCACACAGACCTGGAAACAGAACCTGGCCTTTGGGTCGCCAGGCCAGTTATGATTAGACATAAACCACTAAATGTTGGTGAAATCTAACTTGCTGATTCCACATGTTAAGCATGTTTTGTTGACTTGTGGATAGGCCCACTGGTCTTTAAAAGTAGCCTCAATTAGGCCTGCATGAAGTTGGAAATGATTTGCTGTTGCAAAGAACCGTTTATGAATGTATAAAATATTCAAATACAATATGAAAAAATATTTACATTTTATCAGTTGTTATTGAAACTCATCAAACACACAATATGGCATTTACTGCAGAGGCGTGTGTGGGTTAAGGCAGGCGGACGGGATTTTGGGCCCGGCTGTCCTTACCTACTCTAAGGGGAGGTTCACATTCACCCAATTTGAAAACCCCTGGTCTAGACCAATCACAGGCGTGGTCTAGACCAATCACAGGCGTGGTCTAGACCAATCACAGGCGTAGTCTAGACCAATCACAGGCGTAGTCTAGACCAATCACAGGCGTAGTCTAGACCAATCACAGGCGTAGTCTAGACCAATCACAGGTGTAGTCTAGACCAATCACAGGCCTTGTCTAGACCAATCACAGGCGTAGTCTAGACCAATCACAGGCCTTGTCTAGACCAATCACAGGTGTTGTCTAGACCAATCACAGGCGTTGTCTAGACCAATCACAGGTGTAGTCTAGACCAATCACAGGCCTTGTCTAGACCAATCACAGGTGTAGTCTAGACCAATCACAGGCGTTGTCTAGACCAATCACAGGTGTGGTCTAGACCAATCACAGGCCTTGTCTAGACCAATCACAGGTGTGGTCTAGACCAATCACAGGCCTTGTCTAGACCAATCACAGGGCCGCTGCGTCTGCTGGCGTCTGCTGGAATCCGACCGACTAGATGTCTCTTCTCAATGATTTATTTAAACATTCGTGATTGATGTTTCTGTTGATTGACTTGTTGTCTTTTCTCTCCGTGTTTCTCCGTGTTTGTATTTGGTTCCCAGTCGTCCCAGTAAAGGTAGCCCCGCCCACGGAGAGAGCCCCCAGTCTTCTGTGGAGTATTAACCTTTGACCTCGGCGAGGTTCTGTTTCTGTCAACTTTACTATCATCAGCTCATCATGTACAGCAAACAATCAGCAATATTAACATGTTTGGTCCAGCTGTCTGTCTGCTCTCAGGAGAGTGAGACATGTACTGCTCTCTGGAGAGTGAGACAGGTCCTCTGCCTCCTCTCAGGAGAGTGAGAGAGGTCCTTTGTCTACCTGCTCTCAGGAGAGTGAGACATGTCCTGCTCTCAGGAGAGTGAGACATGTACTGCTCTCTGGAGAGTGAGACAGGTCTGTTGTCTGTCTGCTCTCAGGAGACTGAGACAGGCCCGCTGCCTGTCTGTCTGTCTTTTACTGTTCTTATTTATGCTGAAATGTTGAATTGTTGAACTTTTCTTTACAGTGTAAAGTTTACATATTGTTTTAATGAATGTATTCATTGATTTATTTATTGATTTATTTATTGATTTATTTACTATGTGTGTTTCTAATTGATATGTGGAAAGATGAACCGAGACGTCTTTTGATAGTTTGATTTAGTTTCTGTGTTTTACCATGATAAAAGTCCTGATTATTTACATGGAGTCTGGTGGGTGGTTTTGGGTGATGTGAAAGCTCAGGCCAACTCCGGGGTGAACCAAATAACTGAACTCGGCTTGACGAGGCTCTCTGTTCTTTGGATTTGGGAGAGAGTTCATGTTTAATAATATTGTTGGACTGTCTTTGACCGTAAGAATCACATGCATGGATTTAAAAATGAGCCTTTAAGAGACTCCTGCTGTTAGATGTAGATGTTTGGGACTGAAGGACAAAGTGTATTTGATGTATTAATTGTGTCTGTGAACCTGTCTGTGTGCTAGTGATCATGTCTGTCTGCAGAGCGTGTGTGCTGTGATGTTTCCTTGTGTGCTCGTTAGTTTTAATATAAAGTAGGGATCCCGATCGGATCATATTTATAATATATGGGCATTTTGTAAATGATCGGGGATCATTCCCCCTGCTCTGGTGTTCCCCCTCTCATTCCCCCTGCTCTGGTGTTCCCCCTCTCATTCCCCCTGCTCTGGTGTTCCCCCCTCTCATTCCCCCTGCTCTGGCGTTTCCCCCTCTCATTCCCCCTGCTCTGGTGTTCCCCCCTCTCATTCCTCCTGCTCTGGTGTTCCCCCCTCTCATTCCCCCTGCTCTGGTGTTCCCCCCTCTCATTCCCATGAACATCCCTAAAAATAAGTGTTTCTCTGCGGCAGACACACACACCTGTGATCGTAGATACTTCACGCTGTGTTTATATCAATGTTTACAGAATATATGAAGGAAATTATCAACCATAAATATATATATATATATATATATATATATATCGATCTGTTCAACTGAAATATGCAGCGGCCCAGACTGTAGTGTACGTGTGTGTGTGTGTGTGTGTATGTGTGTGTGTGTAGTTATGTGTGTGTGTGTGTGTAGTTGTGTGTCTTGTGTTGTGTATTTGGGCCTATTGAGACGTGTCGACATTAATAAAGTCTGTGTGAATGAAACGCTTGAGTGTCCGCTCTCCTTTAATTAAATTTTATTTATAGTATCAAATCCTAACTAGAACTGCAAGCAGTTATGACGGGTCCAAGCCTTCGGAAACGTCAGTAAATCGAAAGGTGTGAGCCGCAAGGTCTGCGGTACATTGCCGTTGCAAATATCCCATTAACAATGATACGTTGGCTATTGCGCCCCCCAATGGGCGATCTTCACCAAATTTGGTACAGAGCCTCAGAGCGGCATGCCGACCAAGCATCACAAGTTTCGTGTCGATAGAAATTACTACGGCAGATAAATTGCAATTGCAAATGTCCCATTTGCATGCATTGAGTTATCGGCCAAAACACATAAACGTTGATTATAGCGCCCCCTATTGGTCGACCTTCACCAAATTTGGTACAGAGCATCGGAGTGTGATGTTGAACACTCCTGCCAAGGTTTTTGCTGATAGCATTTAATTTGGCCGAGATATGATAAAGTTTGTGTTCTTTTGATAATTCTTTTAATAACTTTTGGTCAGGTCCTCTGGAGATGTTATGTACCAGGTTTCGTGCAGAACAGTCACACGGCCTAGAACGAGTTCGAAAAAGTTGGTTTTGCACATTGCGCAATATTGCGGAAAAACTTCATAGCGGAAATGGGTGGGGCCTATATCATGTGATTCAGCTTAATCCAAGATACACAGGGATGTAAGGATTTCTAATGTGCGATGACTAATGTGGGAGTTAAAGGCAAAAACACATTTGATGTCATTATAGCGCCACCTAGTGGTCCACGTGTAATTTTTGGTAGGTGAGGTCCAAGACCCAAGTTGTTCATATTAGTGTAAGTGGTGAATCCAAATGTGAGTCCCATAGGCCACGCCCACTTTGACCAATCAGTACCCCACTGTAGGGTTGGCCTCAGGAGTGGGTCTAGATGGTACCCTCCAAATGTTGTAAAAATCGGATGAGCCGTTCATGAGATATAAACTTTTTGTACTTGTAGAGCCCAATTTTCGTTAAAAGTGTGCGGGACCTCCAGAGCGTCATGGCAAAGAAGAATCTAAATTTTCGCGAGATATGGCAACATTGGTGTTTACATAGTTAGCTACACAAATGTGTTTGTGCGTAATATGCAGAGTCTAGGAGAAGTTCGGCAAAGTAGGTTTTCGATAAATCTTGATTTTTCACGCATAAAAGTCTTGGCAGAAATGGGCGTGGCCTATATCCCGTGATTCAGCTGGATCCAGGGAACGTGAGAATATATGGTTTTGAATGTGTGATGTACGGTTTGGGAGTTATAGGGCCAAACACGTTTCTTCTGCTGTAGCGCCACCTACTGGTGGAAGTGTGTCCATTTTTGTCTCAGAGTCTTGGACCAGTCCTGAAATCGGCAGCCCCCCCACCATGTACGGTTTAGGCTGTAGCGTGCGTTTCATCAACGGAAAAATTATAATCTCTAGAAAAACAATAGGGTTCCACAGCCCTGCTGTAGGACTGCAGTTCCCACAGCCTCGGGCTTGGACCCATGACAAGAGTTATCTCAGGACACGTTACAGATAGAGTAGGTCTAGACCAGGGGTTCTCAAACTTTTTTCAATAGTGTACCCCCTTTGAATTGTGTTTTCAAGCCAAGTACCCCCTGACCAGCGCAAAAACATTTTTACATCTATATAAAGAGGAACAACACAGTGTTGGCAGTGAGATCTACTAAACAACAACCTCGGAACTGAAAAACATTTAAATGCTACATTTCAAATGTTCAGAATCACTTACAGTAAATCATACATTATTATAGTGTAATTATTTCAGGAATTATGCATAACATATTTTTAAATGAGCATTTTGCAAAAAGTTCATGTACCCCCTTCAGTACTCCAAAGTAACCCCAGGAGTACGCATACCCCCCCATTTCAGAAACACTGGTCTAGACCACACTCTATCATTTACAGAAACATCATATATCATTTCCAGGGTGTAGCAAGGTGACGTTCCACTTCCAGGATTGCTCCGCTGCCAACGGAAAATACTCCGGATGTCCCTCATTTCAGCCGGATGTGCGTCCCCTTCCTCTGTCTCTGTGTTGGCGTTCTAACCTCTGGTGGATTTGTGAGGACTATGGTTAACTGCTCCTCAGATCTCTGCAGGGTAAATCCAGACAGCTAGCTAGACTATCTGTCCAATCTGAGCTTTCTGTTGCACGACTAAAACTACTTTTGAACGTCCACATGTTCCACCAAAACCAGCTCCTTCCTGAGACTGTTTAGCAGAGGCACCGTGGCTCCGTCCGGAGCTTAGCCCCGCCCACGATGATTGTGATTGGTTTAAAGAAATGCCAATAAACCAGAGCAGGTTGTCCTCCCATCCAGGAATGCTGTGTGGACTAGTCAGACCTTCCTCCACAGAGCTGTGGAGGAAGGTCTGGACATGAGAGACTAGTACCCCGTTTACACGTACATGGTTATTTTGAAAAACTGAGACATTTCCCTTCATTTGTGCCCTTCGTTTACACGCAAACGGAGAATTTGCCTCTAAAAACCATTCTTTCTAAAAACTCCGGCCAGGGTGGAGATTTTGGAAAACTTTGTTTGCACGTAAACTGAAACAAACGGAGGTTTAGGCAGACGAGGAAGTGAGGAAGTGAGAGGAAGTGATTCGTTGCTGTTGTTGCTATTTGGGGGATTCTGATTGGCTAACGTGGGCTTGAGCTTCTCGTTACACTGCCAACTACAGGTCTGGCGTGCTCTTGACGGCATATATACACGAGGACATGTAAATGAACACTTTCCTGAAAACTGACAGCTGTGCACGATGTTATTTTTTGAAAACCGAGAGGTTAAAATGTCCGTTTATGAAAATAGCCGGCCACATGGAAACGTAGCAAGAGTGCAGCCCTGTCTGCACGAGCCACCAAACACTGTTCCAGCCAATCAGCAACAGGCAGCGTCAGTAGGTGGTGGGGGGGCACCTTTAAATTAACTTCAGATTCAAGTTAGATTTCCAGTTCTTCCTTCTTTCTTAATATTATTTTTCAGCAGCGAGTCTCAATGCTTCCATAACATAAATCTCCTGAACTATTTCTATCCACTCAGGGACTGTTGGACCGTCTACTACCCTGCCAGTATCTCTGCTGCTCTTTAGATTAGTTTAGTTTAGTTTAGACATATGAAATAAGTACAACAGAGTTTAGACAGAAGTTGATTTAATAAAAGGTTTAAGTTCCTCTGGACTCAGAAACAGGAAGCAGTTTTTCTCCCAGAGCTGTGCTGTCTGCTGGCAGCCAGCAGGGGGGGGTGCAAGACAGACAGACAGGCAGACAGACACGCTGACTGAACTCAGCTGAGAAAGAAAGAGGAAGAAGGAGGAGGAGGAAGGAAGAAAGACAGAAAGAGAAACGTGTGAGAGAGAGAGTGAGCTGTAAAACATGAGAGCAGAGGATTCAAAACTATCGCTCTGCTGATTTGACACTTCCAGCTGTGTGTCTGTCTGTCTGTACACCTGCAGACATGTCCTCCCGGGCTGAGAGTAAGACAGGTAAGCTCCTTCTTCCTTCTGTCTCGTATGCTAACTGTTAGCCAGCGCAGGCTAAAAACACTCCCGTCCTCCAGAGTAGAAGTGTTTGAAAGTGAGCTGAGTTAAAGATGAAGATGATGATGATGATGATGATGAAGATGAAGATGATTATGATGATGATGATGATGGTGCTCTTCCTCTCCAGCATCTCAGTTTGTGTCTCTCACCATGAGGCTGAAGGATAAGCTCCACTCTCAGAGGGGCAGACGCTCTGAGCGAATCAAACACACCCCGTTCCAGCGAGTCAAACCAGCAGACCTCAACCTGCAGCACAAGGTAGGCTTGTCTAGGTCTGGCTGCACCACTGATGCATTCTGGGATAGGAGAACAAAACGCTGTGGGTTATTGGCATTTCTTTAAACCAATCACGATGGTCCTGGGCAGCGCTGGGCAGCGCTGGGCAGCGCTGAGCTGCGGACGCAGCGATGCTGGCTCTACTAAAGATAACGCACATCCATTACTATATAATATACTATATATACAGTACTGTGCAAAAGTCTTAGGCAGATGTGAAAAAATGCTGTAAACTAAGAATGCTTTCAAAAATATAAATGATGATTGTTTATTTTTATCAATTTACAAAATGCAAAGTGAGCGACCAAAAAAACATCTAAATCCAATCAATATTTGGTGTTACTACCCTTTGCCTTCAAACCAGCATCAATTCTTATAGGTACACTTGCAAAAAGTCAGGGAACGTTGAGGATCATAGACTCAGTGGTCGGCCAAGGAAACTTAGTGCAGCAGATCAAAAACACATCAAGCTTATTTCCCTTTGAAATGGGAAGATGTCCAGCAGGGCCATCAGCTCAGAACTGGTAGAAACCAGTGGGACCCAGGTACACCCATCTACTGTCTGGAGAAGTCTGGCCAGAAGTGGTCTTCATGGAAGAGTTGCAGCCAAAAAGCCATACCTCCGACATAGAAACAAGGCCATGCGACTCAACTATGCATACCTAGACATACCTAGAGATCGGCATGGGGTACTTTCCATAAAATCATCTCTCAATGCAAATCCAACCAGCTATTAGACTAACTGAAATACAACCATGTTAATCTCTAGGTATGGTGAAGGGTCTGTGATGATGGGGGGGGGGGGTATGGTGAAGGGTATGTGATGATGTGGGGGTATGGTGAAGGGTATGTGATGATGTGGGGGTATGGTGAAGGGTATGTGATAATGTGGGGGTATGGTGAAGGGTATGTGATGATGTGGGGTATGGTGAAGGGTATGTGATGATGTGGGGTATGGTGAAGGGGGTGTACTGACTTTAGTTGCCAGCGGTTTAGACATTAATGGCTGTGTGTTGAGTTATTTTGAGGGGACAGCACATTTACTCTGTTATACAAGCTGTACACTTCATACTTTACTCTGTTATACAAGCTGTACACTTCATACTTTACTCTGTTATACAAGCTGTACACTTCATACTTTACTCTGTTATACAAGCTGTACACTTGGAAGCTGTTTTGGGTTAGGGAAAATGTTGTTTATTAAAGAGCTTAAGAGTGTGTGTGTGTGTGTGTGTGTGTGTGTGTGTGTGTGTGTGTGTGTGTGTGTGTGTGTGTTTCAGGCGGTGTGTGTGTTGGAGGACCAGCAGCGGGTCGTCATCAGCTCTCTGCAGTACTTCAAAGCACTGGTGGACAGACTAGGAGTGGACAGACTGGGAGTGGACCAGTGTGTGGTGGGCGGTCTGCTGGGCGGGGCGTCTGGTGGTGTCCTGGAGGCAGTGCAGACTCTGGTCCAGCTGGAGCCACACCTGCACAACAGGTAGGAGACACCAAAAACATTCTTTAACATTACAGTCAGCAGCCAGATGTGCCGGCATCCCAGTCCTGTAGAACCGTACGCTAGTCCAGAGGCTCCCAACCTTTCTGGTCTGTGTTCCCCCCTACAGTCCTGTAGAACAACTAGTCCAGAGGCTCCCAACCTTTCTGGTCTGTGTTCCCCCCTGCAGTCCTGTAGAACCATACACTAGTCCAGAGGTTCCCAACATTTCTGGTCTGTGTTCCCCCCTACAGTCCTGTAGAACCATACACTAGTCCAGAGGTTCCCAACATTTCTGGTCTGTGTTCCCCCCTACAGTCCTGTAGAACCATACACTAGTCCAGAGGTTCCCAACCTTTCTGGTCTGAGTTCTCCCCGCAGTCCTGTAGAACCACTAGTCCAGAGGTTCCCAACCTTTCTGGTCTGAGTCCCCCCCACAGTCCTGTAGAACCACTAGTCCAGAGGTTCCCAACCTCTCTGGTCTGAGTCCCCCCCACAGTTCTGTCAGATAAACTTTTCTGTTTTCTCAGTTCAGTAACAACTTTACAGGAACTTAGAAGGAAAAAAGTCCTGAGCAAAGACAATAACTTCCTGTTTCTGTCAACTGATGCCGACCATACACACTTACCGCTGACCGTCCATCTGTTGTACCAGACTAAACCATGTCTGTCTGTGTGTCTATCTGTCTGTCTGTCTGTCTGTCTGTCTGTCTGTCTCTCCCTCTGTCTGTCTCTCCCTCTGCCTGCCTGCCTGCCTGTCTGTCTGTCTGCCTGTCCCTCTGTCTGTCTGTCTGCCTGCCTGCCTGCCTGCCTATCTGTGTGTCTGTGTCTGTCTGTCTGTCTCTCCCTCTGCCTGTCTGTCTCTGTCTGTCTGTCTGCCTGTCTGTCTGTCTGCCTGTCTGTCTGCCTGTCTGTCTGTCTCTCCCTCTGCCTGTCTGTCCCTCTGTCTGTCTCTGTCTGTCTATCTGTCTGTCTGCCTGCCTGCCTGCCTGCCTGTCTGTCTGTCTCTCCCTCTGTCTGTCTGTCTCTCCCTCTGTCTGTCTGTCTGCCTGTCTGTCTGTCTGTCTCTCCCTCTGTCTGTCTGTCTCTCTGCAGTAAGACCGTCTCCTCCTGTCTCAGTCGTCTCTACCGGTCTCTGGCTCAGCTGATCCGCTGGGTCGATCAGGTGATGCTGCAAGGTGTCGCCCACGGCAACAAAGAGTCCACAGCAAGCGTTACCACGGTGATCAGGGCCGTGCTCGACAGCGTCAAGGTGAGAAAATAAATGTTCCCCAAAGATGTTTCTGTGATTTTAAGTAGTTCTGTTCCAGTGTTCATGTTTATCATCAGTTTGGTTTTTACTAGTCAGAATCAGAATCAGAATCAGAATCAGAAAGGGTTTTATTGCCAAGTACGTTTTTTAACACATACAAGGAGTTTGTTTTGGTGTTGTTGGTGCACGTCACACATTCTTTAGATGGAATATTAAACAATATAAGTATAAGTATATTTACACAGTATGTATTAAGTTAAAAATAAAGAATAAATAAAGATATAAATAAAAAATAAAGAGCAAAGAGCAATACAGCAGAGAGAGAACAGTGGCATGAAGGTGGAGAGTCAGGGTGGGGTCCGGGCCTTGTTGATAAGTCTAGTGGCGGAGGGGGAAAAGCTGATCATGTGACGTGAGGTTCTGGTCCTGATGGACCTCAGCCTCCTGCCAGAGGGGAGTGGCTCAAAGAGTTTGTGTCCGGGGTGGGAGGGGTCGGCCACAATCTTTCCAGCACGCTTCAGAGTCCTGGTGGCGTATAGGTCCTGGAGCAGCGGCAGATTGAAGCCAATCACCTTCTCTGCTGACCGAATGACACGCTGCAGTCTGCCCTTGTCCTTGGCTGTGGCAGCAGCGTACTAGATGGTGATGGAGGATGTGAGAACAGTCTGCCCTTGTCCTTGGCTGTGCTAGCAGCGTACCAGATGGTGATGGAGGATGTGAGAACAGTCTGTCCTTGGCTGTGGCAGCAGCGTACCAGATGGTGATGGAGGATGTGAGGACAGTCTGCCCTTGTCCTTGGCTGTGGCAGCAGTGTACCAGATGGTGATGGAGGATGTGAGGACAATCTGCCCTTGTCCTTGGCTGTGGCAGCAGCGTACCAGATGGTGATGGAGGATGTGAGGATGGACTCAATGATGGCTGTGTAGAGATGCACCATCATTGTCTTTGGCAGGTTGAATTTCTTCAGCTGCCGCAGGAAGTACATCCTCTGTTGTGCTTTCTTGACGAGGGAGCTGATGTTCAGCTCCCACTTGAGGTCCTAGGAGATTATAGTTCCCAGGAAGCGGAAAGACTCCACAATGTTAATTGTGGAGTCACAGAGGGTGATGGGGGCAGGTGGGGCTGGGTTCTTCCTGAAGTCCACAACCATCTCCACTGTCTTTAGAACGTTGAGCTCTAGGTTGTTTAGCTTGCACCAGGTCACCAGGTGGTCAGCTTCCCACCTGTAGGCGGACTCGTCTCCATCAGAGATGAGTCTGATGAGGGAGGTGTTGTCCGCAAACTTCAGAAGCTTGACAGACTGGTGACTAGAGGTGCAGCTGTTGGTGTCATTTGATGGACAGCTGGGATTGGCTCCTGATTGGTCGAGCTACATCTCCATATATACATATAATATATCCTGCTACGTTTACGCCAGGCCCTCTCTGCTTTTCCCCTAGTCTCTTCTGCAACTAAAAATGTGTTATAATCATTTGTTTCTCCATTAGGAACTGGTTCGATTGGCTGCAGAAAGACAAGGCAACCCCGCCCCCTTGTCTCCTGTCCAATCACAGGCTGCTGTGGGACAGACAGGTTCGTCTGATGACCAGCAGACGGCAGATAGGAGTCCAGCAGATCCTGCAGAGGACTCAGCTCCTCCCAAACCCCCGATGCCTTTCTCAGAGGCCCTCCCCCAGATGTCCCTCCCCCAAACGACCCTCCCCCAAACGACCCTCCCCCAGACGTCCCTCCCCCAAACCAGCCTCCCCCAGACGTCCCTCCCCCAAACCAGCCTCCCCCAGACGACCCTCCTCCAGGGACTCAGGTGAGTCTTTGGCTACGTTTTGGTTTTTAAGCATTTAAATTTCAGTTTGGTTGTATTTCAGTTAGCCTAACAGCTGGTTTGATTTGCATTGAGAGATAATTTTATGGAAAGTACCCCATGCCACCCCATGTGGGGGTATGGTGAAGGGTATGTGATGATGGGGGGTATGGTGAAGGGTATGTGATGATGTGGGGGTATGGTAAAGGGTATGTGATGATGTGGGGGTATGGTGAAGGGTATGTGATGATGTGGGGGTATGGTGAAGGGTATGTGATGATGTGGGGGTATGGTGAAGGGTATGTGATTATGGGGGGGTATGGTGAAGGGTATGTGATGATGTGGGGGTATGGTGAAGGGTATGTGATGATGGGGGGGTATGGTGAAAGGTATGTGATTATGGGGGGGTATGGTGAAGGGTATGTGATGATGGGGGGGGGTATGGTGAAGGGTATGTGATGATGGGGGGGTATGGTGAAGGGTATGTGATGATGGGGGGGTATGGTGAAGGGTATGTGATGATGGGGGGGGTATGGTGAAAGGTATGTGATTATGGGGGGGTATGGTGAAGGGTATGTGATGATGGGGGGGGGTATGGTGAAGGGTATGTGATGATGGGGGGGCCAAGGGATGTTTATCAGGATCATAGTATCCTGGATCCATGAAATAACTGGCCTTTCAAAATAAAAGCCTGCCTGCCTCTATGGGAATCTAACATAGGGGTGGACTGACTTATGCCCCCTGTATTTTAAGGAAGAACATTTATTTATTTACGATACATTATTCATTCACAATTATTCATTTAATTAAGGCATTAAGATCAATTTCCAAAAGATGATTTTTTTATTCCTCTTTTTAGTCAACTTCAGCATGGGTTCATAAACTCATGAGCAGCACTGTATGTAACTGCTGTTCCTATGCTGGCAAGTTTACACACATTAGTGAACTAGAACTATAAAAGTAACGGGTGTGTTTCTGCCTTGTCATCTTTACTAGTTAACAGTTAGCTATAGACTGAGAAAAAATAATTTAATTCACCATTCAAACGGAAACATTTAAGGTGGAATGTTTTCTCATGTGTTCCTCGATGCATGAGTTGACTTCGTAAATCAATCAACATACCTTAAAAAAGTCACCATGACAACTTTGACCAGTTGTAGACTCGTTGGCAATTATTGGATCTTTAGATGCTTAACTAGCTTGCTGGGTTAGTGTGTTGGTTGTTTAGTGTGTTGGTTAGTGTGTTGGTTGGTTGGTTAGTGTGTTGGTTACTGTGTTGGTTGGTTGGTTAGTGTGTTGGTTGGTTAGTGTGTTGGTTGGTTAGTGTGTTGGTTGGTTGGTTAGTGTGTTGGTTGGTTAGTGTGTTGGTTGGTTGGTTAGTGTGTTGGTTACTGTGTTGGTTGGTTGGTTAGTGTGTTGGTTGGTTGGTTAGTGTGTTGGTTGGTTGGTTAGTGTGTTGGTTACTGTGTTGGTTGGTTGGTTAGTGTGTTGGTTGGTTAGTGTGTTGGTTGGTTGGTTAGTGTGTTGGTTGGTGTGTTGGTTGGTTGGTTAGTGTGTTGGTTGGTTAGTGTGTTGGTTGGTTGGTTAGTGTGTTGGTTGGTTGGTTAGTGTGTTGGTTGGTTGGTTAGTGTGTTGGTTGGTTGGTTAGTGTGTTGGTTGGTTGGTTAGTGTGTTGGTTGGTTGGTTAGTGTGTTGGTTGGTTGGTTAGTGTGTTTATGTGTGTAACCTGGTTACCATTGTTTTATCTTACACCCTGACCCCAGTCCACCTAGGGGCTTAATATTATTCACTTGTAAGGTAATTCACTTCATATAGTATGGCAGTACATAAGTCAAATCTCAGCTCTTATTTAAGATATTGTTCATATGAAAAAAATATGCATAATCCCATATGGAATGGTAATGCTTGAAAGCTGTGTTCTGCGATTTGAGGTGCAGTGGAGAACTTTGGTTATACCAGCTGTAATCCTCTAGATAGAAAGGTCATCTTGGACTTCAATTGAAGCTTATGAATTTGGGAAGTTTTTCATGTACATTTCAGGCAGTGATATCTATAATAAAATGTTTGAAAATGATCACTTTTGATGACAATTTGTCAGGCGGACAGACATTTTTTTGTCTTTTGGGGTATGTTGAGGGTGATATTTGTCAGCCAAAAGGCAGCATTCCCCAGAATCTTTTTCTACTAGTTCTCCCCCCCTCATGTGTCAGGATACACCATGCAAAATTGTATGGTTATTTGACCATTTATGTAGCTGCAGTACCTTAAAGCGCCCATATTATGCTCATTTTCAGGTTCATAATTGTATTTTAAGGTTGTACCAGAATAGGTTTACATGATTTAATTTTCAAAAAACACCATATTGTTGTTGTACTGCACAGCTCTCTCTCACTGCTGCAGATCCTCTTTCAGCTGGTCTCTGTTTTAGCTACAGAGTGAGACCTCTTTTCTTCTTCTGTACTATCTTTGATTGCACATGCTCAGTAGCTCAGATGTAGATCATGTCAGCTAGCTAGCTCCATAGACAGTAAAAGAAAGGCTGTTTCTCCACCTTCAGTCAGTTACAAGGCAGGATTAGCTGGGAGACTTCTTCTAAATGAGGGCACACATGGAAGTAGTTCTTTTGGAGATTATGGTGAACTTGTGTGTTGTAGCAGTGCTTTGCTATTGAGAATGAGGTAGCATGCTAGCGTTAGTATTAGCGTTAGCATGCTAACGCTAATGCTACGAGCTAACAGTTGCGGTTAGCCAGCTCGTTTCGGCTTGTGACGTCACAAGCCGTGCCGATTTTGAACAGCTGACCCGGAGACTGAAGGCAGGACACATTCAGAAACCGTATCTCACTCAGAACAGCATGGATGGATTTTTTTCAAAGTTTGTATGCGTGTGGAAGCACCAGAGACACAAAAGAACACCCCAAATCCCAGAAAAAGTGTTTTTTTCATAATATGGGCACTTTAATGTTCACAATTACATCATTCCGCCAAAAGCTTTTCCCAAAAAGGGTGTTTTTTGGCCCCTGAGACCAAACGGGGCCGAGTTGGGGGTGGTCGTTATCAACTTGTGATGGCCCAAGGTATGAGATAATAGCAAATAATAGTGAAAAAAGGTAGCAGAAAACATCGTTAGGAGTTGACCTGGCTCCCGGCCTATATGTTGTCTTCCTGTCGACCAACAAACTTGTTGTCCTGCAAAGGGGTCAATAACAAATGTAACACTTTTTGTTTTTGACCCCTTTTTCGATGCTTCTGACGCTTTTTAAAATTCATGGTCAATAAACCTAATTTATATGACATCATACCAAATGTTTTTAGTTTTAAAAAAAAGGAGAAATTAAGAATTATTTGGACTAATAGTAAAGATCAGAGGATGTTGAGCAGAATTTCAAAGTTTAGTTTCAGGAGATTGTTTTTGAAACCTTTTAAATTATTCTTTCAAATGCTATAAAAATGTAATTAAACACCCACAATTCAATGGAAGTAATAATTAATTTGTTAAAATGTTATATGGCTTCCATACAATGTACATCCACGCATCCATTGTTATATTTGGGCAATTTGGTTGAAAGAAACCTATATTTCTGTTATCAAAATCTTTGAAAATGGGTCAAATTTGACCCGAGGACAACAAAAAAAAGGTTAAAAACATATGAATTTCAATCGTATTATGTGAACTTTCAACTTTCTGTTTTCTCACTACTGTAGCTCTCCATCCCCTGTTGCTAACCCTAGATCAGGGGCGTCAAACTCAGTTTCCCAGAGGGCCACACTGGAAAATGAGAATCACATCGAGGGCCAGACATGTGTTTATTTAAGAGAAAAAGTCAAATATTTTGACTGTATTATTGCATGTCTCATATACTGTGGTCTTCTCACTTACATTTTGGGCCTCATAAAGCCCCAAAAAAGCTTCTCAGCCAGCGACAAATACGTTGAGAAAAGCGCCAAAAAAGTTGGAAAAAGGCCGGAAAAAAAGCGTCAAAATTGTCTGAAAAAGTGACAAAAACATCAGAAAGTGACAAAACATTGAGTAAAGCATCCAAAACGTTAAAACAAAGTGCCTAAAGCATTAAAAAAAGTACATAAACCGCCGTAAAAGGCGTCAAAAATGTTGGAAAAAAGCACAAAAAATGTAAAAATAAAATACAATAAAAGCACCAAAAACTTGGGAAAAGCGACAAAAACTAGGTGGGCCTAAATTTATTGTGAAACTAAATTGAAATGCGGGCCTGATCAAAACCTGCGAGGGGCCGGATTTGGCCCTCGGGCCTTGAGTTTGGCACGTGTGCCCCAGACTAACCAAGCTGGTTTTAGGCCCGGTGCCCTGACCAGACAGCCCTGCACTAAGCTTGAGTTTCCGCCGGTTCTAAAGATTATCTGTGTTTTTTTACATCCCCCGATCTGCTCAGGAGTCCATCGCGGCCGCATGGATTTACAAACGCAAATATTAAACGCTGAATTTTTACGATCTGATATCCTGCTGTTGGTGTAGTCTAGTTTTTTGTAGTGAGTATACTGTCATTTTTTCCCTCCCAGCATTAGACTCGCCCACCCAGAGCAACGTGTCCCAGAGCGACAACCCCATAGGTTTTTTGTAATGTTACGGCGTAAAGGCAGTTACACACCGACCAGACGCCGACCGTCATCGGTAAAGCCAGCGTGACTGATCAGTCTCCCCGAGTTGGTCCAAAAAGTTCCTCAGAACACCGAAGAGACGAGACGTAATACGTCTCCATAACAGCAGGCGGCGCTAATCTGGATTGTCGCCCAAAAAATGAAAACCGGCAGCTGATTAGACGAACGTGTCACGTGGGTCTGGCTGCTGCTTCCAGATTTTTGATTTTTCAACCGGCCCTTACTAGCGAGTCATTCAGAATACGGTCTCATATTGTCCTAAAATAGTTCACCGTAACGTGTTTCTGAAAACATGTGAAGAGAGAAACAGGCCGTGCAGCTGCTGAATCTGTCTTCATTTCAGATCAACAAAGGTCA
>NC_135859.1:38109429-38111929 GCF_031162955.1 Sander vitreus
ACCTCAGGTACGGTCCTGACACCTGACCTCTGACCCCTGACCTCTGATCCCTGACCTGTCGCTACCGTCCATAATGCAATACATGTGTCGACATCAACACACAGCATACTGCGCAGGCATCTGCCTCTATCTCTGCCACAAACACAAGCTCTGAACTGCCCGGGAGTTAGTGGAACAGCTGACTCTTTCTTCAGTCTCTCTTTCTCTTTTCTTTCTCTCTTTCTCTGGGGAATGAAGCTGCCTTCAAGTGCACTCGGAAACGCCCAGGTCTATAAATCATCTGACGGAAAACAGGAACTATAAAATATAAAGTCTACTTCTGCTACATTGGGGGGTTTAAGAACACAACAGGACGTCAAACAGATGGGCCATTTGGTCTGAGTTCTGACCTCGTCTGTCTGTCTGTCTGTCTGTCCGTCTCTCAGGAGGAGGACGGTCCAGATGTGAAAGCAGCGTCTCCTGACATCTTATTGGTCTATGCCACAGAGACTGACAGCCGACCAGGTAACTCCTCCTCTCCGTCCTGACTTTAGGAAACTTTCTGATTCCACAACAGAACTCAACTCTGCTAACTGTGTGTGTGTGTGTGTGTGTGTGTGTGTGTGTGTGTGTGTGTGTGTGTGTGTGTGTGTGTGTGTAGATCAGGTGGTGTACCGTGAAGCCTTCCTCTCCACCTACAGGAGCTTCATCAGCCCGAATGATGTCATCAGCAAACTTCAGCGCAGATATCCTCTCCGTCACTTTATGTTTGTTTTATCAGAGCGCTGAGTCACTGTATTATCAGAGCGCTGGGTCACTGTATTATCAGAGGGATGGGTCACTGTATTATCAGAGGGATGGGTCACTGTATTATCAGAGGGATGGGTCACTGTATTATCAGAGGGATGGGTCACTGCATTATCAGCGCTCTGAGTCACTGTATTATCAGAAGGCTGGGTCACTGTATTATCAGAGGGCTGGGTCACTGTATTATCAGAGGGCTGGGTCACTGTATTATCAGATCCCTGGGTCACTGTATTATCAGAAGGCTGGGTCACTGTATTATCAGAGCCCTGGGTCACTGTATTATCAGAAGGCTGGGTCACTGTATTATCAGAGCTCTGAGTCACTGTATTATCAGAGCCCTGAGTCACTGTATTATCAGAGGGCTGGGTCACTGTATTATCAGCTGAGTCACTGCATTAGCAGAGCGCTGGGTCACTGCATTATCAGAGCTCTGAGTCACTGCATTAGCAGAGGGATGGGTCACTGTATTATCAGAGGGATGGGTCACTGCATTATCAGCGCTCTGAGTCACTGTATTATCAGAGGGATGGGTCACTGTATTATCAGAGGGATGGGTCACTGTATTATCAGAGGGATGGGTCACTGTATTATCAGAGGGATGGGTCACTGCATTATCAGCGCTCTGAGTCACTGCATTAGCAGAGGGCTGGGTCATTGTATTATCAGAAGGCTGGGTCACTGTATTATCAGAGCCCTGGGTCACTGTATTATCAGAGCCCTGGGTCACTGCATTATCAGAGGGCTGGGTCACTGTATTATCAGAGCCCTGAGTCACTGTATTATCAGAGGGCTGGGTCACTGTATTATCAGAGCCCTGAGTCACTGTATTATCAGAGGGCTGGGTCACTGTATTATCAGAGCCCTGGGTCACTGTATTATCAGAGGGCTGGGTCACTGTATTATCAGAGGGATGGGTCACTGCATTATCAGAGCTCTGAGTCACTGCATTAGCAGAGGGATGGGTCACTGTATTATCAGAGGGATGGGTCACTGTATTATCAGAGGGATGGGTCACTGTATTATCAGAGGGATGGGTCACTGCATTATCAGAGCTCTGAGTCACTGCATTATCAGCTGAGTCACTGCATTAGCAGAGCGCTGGGTCACTGTATTATCAGAAGGCTGGGTCACTGTATTATCAGAGCCCTGAGTCACTGCATTATCAGAGCGCTGGGTCACTGCATTATCAGCGCTCTGAGTCACTGTATTATCAGAGGGATGGGTCACTGTATTATCAGAGGGATGGGTCACTGCATTATCAGAGCTCTGAGTCACTGCATTATCAGCTGAGTCACTGCATTAGCAGAGCGCTGGGTCACTGTATTATCAGAAGGCTGGGTCACTGTATTATCAGAGCTCTGAGTCACTGTATTATCAGAGCCCTGGGTCACTGTATTATCAGAGGGCTGGGTCACTGTATTATCAGCTGAGTCACTGCATTAGCAGAGCGCTGGGTCACTGTATTGTCAGAAGGCTGGGTCACTGTATTATCAGAGCCCTGAGTCACTGTATTATCAGAGGGCTGGGTCACTGTATTATCAGAGCCCTGGGTCACTGTATTATCAGAGGGCTGGGTCACTGTATTATCAGAGCGCTGGGTCACTGCATTATCAGAGCTCTGAGTCACTGCATTAGCAGAGGGCTGGGTCACTGTATTATCAGAGGGCTGGGTCACTGCATTATCAGCGCTCTGGGTCACTGTATTATCAGAGCC
>NC_135859.1:38116929-38119429 GCF_031162955.1 Sander vitreus
ATGTTCTGCTAGGAGGGTTAGCGAGCTGCATGCTCTATCCATTAATGAGGAATGTTTCAGGCTGAAAACACTGGTGTGTCTTTCTGGCTGAATCCCTCTTTTCTGCCTAAGGTGGTTAACCCTCAGACTGTTAACCAGGTGACTGAGATCAGCTCCTTTCAGCTTGATCCAGCTGTGATGTGAGCCTGCTTACTTTATGTCCAGTGAGGGCACTAAGGGCTTATCTTGCATGCACTCGGGCTCTGAGAAGCTCTCACACCCAGCTCTTTGTTTGTTTTGATGGCAAAAAGTTGGGGCTCCCTGTGTCTAAACAGACGTTATCCCACTGGATTGTGAACACTGTCTTTGCAGCCTCGACCAGAGGCATCTCTGCTTCCTGGGCTGCTCTTAGAGGAGTTCCTCTTTCAGAAATCTGTGCAGCAGCAACATGGACTGCTCCCTGTACATTTTCCAGGTTCTACAGAGTGAATGTGGCATCCCCTGCACCGTTGGGTTCTGCCGTTCTCCTCTCGGCTGCAGGGTGCGGTTGTGACGGGGTGGAGTCCTCTGTTCCTCGCGACCCTGATGGTACTCGTCATCCAAGGTAAGACCGTGGTGACGGTCTGAGTGAGGTTTCATAGATCCATAGTTATAGTCATAACTTACGATATGGCAGCAGTTTGGGGACTGCCATTTTAAAGCCTTGAGTTTGGAAATTTGGTCATCACTATCTTGGTTCTTTGGAGCCAGAAGTGACTATATTTGGACGAGAGGATGGAGCTGGGGAGGATGACGCGGCCAAGTGTTTCTGGTTTTGTTGGCGCTATGCTAAGCTAAATGCTAAAGAGGGCGTGGTTCTGATTTTCAACCCTTCTGAAGCAAGTCATCTGCATGTGTGTGTGTGTGTGTGTGTGTGTGTGTGTGTGTGTGTGTTTCTTCCTGCAGCACCTGCGGAAGCTGAACAACTTTAACTCGTACCTGTCCATCCTGTCGGGGCTAGACTCCGCCCCCCTGCGACGACTCGACTGGCAGAGAAACACAGCGGAGGTGCGTTTCATTTAATCATCAGATAATAACAATAATACTTAGGAGGGGTTAGTTGTTCGGTCTCTTAATTGTGGATCAGTGTTTCCCAAAAAGACCAAGATGACGTCATCACATGTCTTGTTTTGTCCACAACTCAAAGACATTGAGTTTCCTGTCCCAGAGGAGAGAAGACACTAGAACATATTCACATTTAACAAGCTGACATCACACTAGTTTACCTGTTTAACATAAAGAAATGACTCCAACTGATGAATGGATTATCTACAGTATGTGTGTTTGTGTGTTTTAGGCTCTGGAGGAGTACAGCTCTCTGATCGACAGCTCGTCATCTTTCAGAGCGTACAGAGCAGCTCTGGCTGAAGTGGAACCTCCCTGTATACCCTACCTGTAGGTTTATACCCTTTATACCCCACTATATATGCCCTACCTGTAGGTTTATACCGTTATACCTCACTATATATACCCTACCTTTAGGTTTATACTGTTATACCCCACTATATATACCCTACCTGTAGGTGTATACCTTCATACCCCACTATATATACCCTACCTATAGGTTTATACTGTTATACCCCACTATATATACCCTACCTGTAGGTGTATACCTTCATACCCCACTATATATACCCTACCTCTAGGTTTATACCGTTATACCTCACTATATATACCCTACCTGTACGTGTATACCTTCAAACCCCACTATATATACCCTACTTGTAGGTGTATACCTTCATACCCCACTATATATACCCTACCTGTAGGTTTATACCGTTATACCCCACTATATATACCCTACCTGTAGGTGTATACCTTCATACCCCACTATATATACCCTACCTGTAGGTTTATACCGTTATACCCCACTATATATATTCCCTACCTGTAGGTTTATACCATTATACCCCACTATATATACCCTACCTGTAGGTTAATACCGTTATACCCCACTATATATACCCTACTTGTAGGTGTATACCTTCATACCCCACTATATATACCCTACCTGTAGATTAATACCGTTATACCCCACTATATATATTCCCTACCTGTAGGTGTATACCTTCATACCCCACTATATATACCCTACCTGTAGGTTAATACCGTTATACCCCACTATATATACCCTACCTGTAGGTTTATACCTTTATACCCCACTATATATACCCTACTCATACCCTGATTAAAACCAGAGTTCTAATAACTCTGTTAACAGAGGTAGCGAGGTGCTTCAGTACCCGGGGGATCCCTGCATGGGTTAGGGGTTAACACGAGTAAGATGGGGTTAGATGCCTGCACATGCTCCGTAATGCCCCTCCCTAGAGTTAGAAAACACTCCCCTGGAAAGTTTTCTAACCCAGAAATCATACAAAACGTTGCTTTGATACCATTCAAGATGACCCAAAAAAGTTGGCGAGAGGTGCGTCCCGTACAGACGCATATGGGTCATTTTTGCGTCGGTATCTGACGCTGAGAG
>NC_135859.1:38124429-38142237 GCF_031162955.1 Sander vitreus
GCTATCCCATCTTCTACTGAAGGAATATTATCCCAATCCAGTTAAAAGACAATATATGATGGAAGAATTTGGGGATGGAGAGGTTACGAAAATAAGGACAAGTTATATCTCATTTCCTCTTCTCCCGAAGGTTAACATTTTAAATGAAATCTACCCAACAAACGCAGTTTTAAGACTGAGATTCAGTCTTTATTCTAAAAGAAATAGAGCATTTAGAGCATGTATTTGGTCTGTGTGGTCTTTCTGGAGAGATGAGCAGAGCTGCTGACAGTCCGGGGAACTTGAGATAGCACCTCTGACAGGGAAGAATAGAGCGTCTGGTGTTTCTGTTGAAGATAAGAAAGTAGACTTGGTGCTTTTAGGGAAACATTGTCTACATAAATGCAGATATTTTAAGACCTAACCCCCCCGAACCATTGGAAGAATGAGTTCAATCTTTTGTGCAAGTCATTGAAACGGGTTAAAGATAAAAAAGCCCTTGATTTGATTTATTTACTTTATTTTGAGATAGCCCCTACTCTTTATTTATTTTCTTTTATATCATTCTTTATGTTGTTTTGTAAGGTATAAGCTCCTAGGTTTTGTTTCATATGCTCGACACTGTTATTGAGATGGATTTGTAATTGTGCCTTGTTAGTTTATATTTCTATGTTCTGTATAAATGAACAATAAAAATAAATACAAAAACTTTCAGATCTGATCAATGGCCGTTGGTATCGGTGTGTACTTCCGGTAGTGTTACACTGTAATGGGTCCCTTTATTATTATTATTATTATTATTATTATTATTATTATTATTATTATGTTAAGATGAAGATTTATGAAGCTCCGTTTTCTATTAGATTGCTAGATTGTCTATTAGATCTTTATTGTTATTGTGCAGAAGTACAAAGACAACCAAATGCAGTCTGTGTCCAATCAGAAGTGCTAAAAGAGCAGACACGTGCAACGTGATATACAGTACAGTACAGACAGGACCAGAAATATACTGCAGTATAGACAGTAGTATACAGAAGGTGGTTTAGAGTAATATAAATATAAACATGTGCAGTGTATCAGCAGTTACCTTATAAGAGCAGTATTAATATGTCTATGTAATATGAACAATGTATGAGCAACATACAGCTACGTCCAATGTAGTAACATTATACTAGTAGTAAGAATAATATAGATATATGTAGTGTATTAACATAATATGTTATAAGAATAACAGAATAAATATGGATATACTGAATGAACCATATAGACAGATATGTACAGTGTGGTAACATTATAGAGTAGTGAGAATAAGTGTATGTGCAGGATGAATTTTATGAAGAGCAGTAGAATATGGCTATTGGTAGGTGTAATTACAGTATGGACATCTGTAAATAAATAGGACAGTATGGGAGGGGTAGGTAGGTTGGTTGGTTGGTAGGATGGTGGGTAGGTTGGTGGGTAGGTTGGTGGGTAGGATGGTGGGTAGGTTGGTGGGTAGGTTGGTTGGTGGGTAGGTTGGTGGGTAGGTTGGTAGGTAGGTTGGTGGGTGGGTAGGTTGGTGGGTAGGCTGGTAGGATGGTGGGTAGGTTGGTGGGTTGGTGGGTAGGTTGGTTGGTTGGTAGGATGGTGGGTAGGTTGGTGGGTAGGTTGGTTGGTGGGTAGGTTGGTGGGTGGGTAGGTTGGTGGGTGGGTAGGTTGGTGGGTTGGTTGGTTGGTTGGTTGGTGGGTAGGTAGGTTGGTTGGTAGGATGGTGGGTAGGTTGGTGGGTAGGTTGGTTGGTTGGTAGGTTGGTTGGTAGGATGGTGGGTAGGTTGGTTGGTAGGATGGTGGGTAGGTTGGTAGGATGGTGGGTAGGATGGTGGGTAGGTTGGTTGGTTGGTAGGTTGGTTGGTTGGTGGGTGGGTAGGTTGGTTGGTTGGTTGGTTGTCAGGGATGCAGAGAGAGAGTCCAGTAGGGTGACAGCAGCAGGAAAGAAGCTTCCTCTGTCTCATTTCCAACCAATCACGTCATTAGTCCCGCCCCGGCTGGTAGTGACCATAGACAGTATATAATGGACCACCAGACCCCGTGTCTCTGGACGGAGACCAGTGACGTCTCTTTCCCGGTGATGGCTGAGCGTTACTGAGCAGCCTCCAACTGAGCTTGAAGACGTAGATGTGACGTGAGCAACCTGTCTGAAAGTTGGAAGTCTTCTGGTAGCTGTGCCAAGAGAAATCTCAATCATTCCAATCGAGCCTTTTATACATTGTCGTGTTTCTTTAGAAATAAACAACGGACAAATAGAGTCCTTAAACGCTTCAGATGTAAAGGTATTCTCTGTCAAAGTGACGTCAGAATGAATGGCAGTCAATGGGATGCTAACGGGATGCTAACGGGAGGTGATGGCTTGGTAGCATCAAAGTGGCGCCATAGGAGCTACGCATTGTGGACGCTGTCTGTCTGTCTGTCTCTCTAACCTGTCTGTCTGTCTCTCTAACCTGTCTGTCTCTCTAACCTGTCTGTCTGTCTCTCTAACCTGTCTGTCTCTCAGGTGTGTCAGCATGCTGCAGCTCCCCCTGGTGGTGACGGCTCAGGTGGACGTCGTCCTGCTGCTCGTCACCTTCCTGTCTCTCTGGACCAGACTGAACCAGCTGGGATACCCCAACGCTGTGGTGTTAGTACACACACACACACACACACACACACACACACACACACACACACACACACACACACCACACACACACACAGAGACACACACACAGAGACACACACACACAGACACACACACACACACACACACAGAGACACACACACAGAGACACACACACACAGACACACACACACACACACACATCTCTCTGTATATCTCTGTGTGGTGCGTTTGAGGCCAGTCAGACGTCTGATGTGTGTTGCAGGTTCGATGAGGTCTACTACGGCCAGTTTGTGTCTCTCTACATGAAGAGAGTCTTCTTCATCGACGACAGCGGGCCGCCACTCGGTCACATGATCCTGGCCCTTGGAGGTCAGTTACCATGACAACCACGCTACAACAGCATGATGTCACCTGTGTCACACCTGTGTGATGACGTCATCTCTCTGTGTGTCTGTGTGTGTCTGTGTGTGTGTGTGTGTGTGTGTGTGTGTGTGTGTGTGTGTGTGTGTTGCAGCGTACCTTGGAGGATTTGATGGGAACTTTGTGTGGAACAGAATTGGAGCAGGTAGGAACCCCGTCCGCCACTTTAAAGGAGCGTTTGTTTTGTCCACCAGAGTACCCCAGCAGTGTGAGTGTGTTTGTTTTGTCCACCAGAGTACCCCAGCAGTGTGAGCGTGTTTGTTTTGTCCCCCAGAGTACCCCAGCAGTGTGAGCGTGTTTGTTTTGTCCCCCAGAGTACCCCAGCAGTGTGAGCGTGTTTGTTTTGTCCCCCAGAGTACCCCAGCAGTGTGAGTGTGTTTGTTTTGTCCCCCAGAGTACCCCAGCAGTGTGAGCGTGGTGGGTCTGCGTCTCCTACCGGCTGTCTGTGGCTCTCTGTGTGTTCCTCTGGTCTACCTGCTGACTCTGGAGCTCAGGTTCTCTCACCTGGCGGCTGTGGGGGCCGCCGTGCTGCTGCTGCTCGGTGAGTTATTAGTTATTAGGACTATTAATATTATTATTATTATTATTCAGGGTTCATACGTTTTGAAAAAACCTGGAAAAGTTTTGGAAAAAATTCCAGGCCTGGAAAGGTTTTGGAAAACACAGCATAATAATATGTGATTAATAAATGTATTTCACGTCGTCCTACCCTCACCGTTCTGTTCGGGAGCGATATCACGACTCCCACTATGAACCACAGACATCATTCATTTGATGGTTAAACCTCTGAGGGGAAACTTAACCCAGATTCATATTCTTGTTGTTTAGTGTCGACTGACATTTTCAGGAAAACAGTCATGGACATTTGCCAAAAAGTCATGGAAAGTATTGGTTAAAATGCATCTGAATCCTGGTTATTAATATAATAAATATCATGACATCATCCGACTCTACAGACGTGCAGCAACGATATATATATATATATCTATCTTTAGAGCAACCAGCAGGTATCCAGAGGGCTTTACTTCAAGTACCTACAGTAAACATAACACACAGTAAATCAGATAAATACATGAACTCTACTGCGTATTAAAAGATATAAATAAATAAGTTCTAAGGTTGTTATCAAGGCTACGATATGACAAAAATATCTAACTGTGATTATTCTGACTGATATTGCGATATGATTCCCGATATTGTGTGATTTCTGCGAGGATCTGAACCAAACAAAGATGTGTTCTGTAGGATGGGATTTGTAGTCTGTAGGATGGGATTTGTAGTCTGTAGGAGGGGATTTGTAGTGTAGTCTGTAGGAGGGGATTTGTAGTCTGTAGGAGGGGATTTGTAGTCCGGGACGTCTCTGCAGCTCCTCAATACTTCATTCAGAATGGTTTGACACAGATTTAGCCTTTAACAAACATTGCTCCCCACCCTGTGATTTGGATATGACCCTATAGTCCATTTTACAATTTGGATAAAATAGTGATTCACTGTGCAGGCCTGGTTGTTGTAGTGCGGATGTCAGGAGGGAACTCGTTCCAGCGTCCCGCAGTTCCTCCCCCGACCTCGGGACTGTGGGTACGTGATCCGTGCTGCCTGCACCATCCGACATGCAGCGGTCTGTTACACCACATAACGATGAACGGCCAGGTCTGCAGTAGAGCTGTGAGTCTTCACTGATCTCCCGATTACGATTATCATGTCTTTGATTTGATATCTCGATGCTTCACGATGCCTCACGATGCCTCACGATGCCTCACGATGCCTCACGATGCCTCACGATGCCTCACGATGCCTCACGATGCCTCACGATGCCTCACTATGCTTCACGATGCCTCACGATGCCTCACTATGCCTCACGATGCTTCACGATTTCTCACGATGCTTCACGATGCCTCACGATGCCTCACGATGCCTCACGATGCTTCACGATGCCTCACGATGCTTCACGATGCCTCACGATGCTTCACGATGCCTCACGATTTCTCACGATGCCTCACGATGCCTCGCGATGCTTCACACACACGTTTCTATTAGAGCCATATAGGATCTTTAATTCATAGCTTTTCAAGCTTCAACAACCAAACATTCTGCAGAGCTCTAATACTAAATAAACTGGATATTAAAGCTACAGCACTGAGCACACGGCACTTCCTGAATGTGCAAAACATCCCAGAACATGTCAACAGAAAGGTTGTTAGGCAGACATTACATTATAAACAGAAATAATGGTGGATGTTCCTGTAACATGGAACAGCTCCTTTATTATTTAGGATTATCAGCCACGTAATCACCTCCTAATGCATAGAGTAAGCTACACTTAAACACATCACAACATGCCCACACTACACGATGTCACACAGATAGCCAGCACGCAGACGTCCATATCAGTGAGAAGAACTACTTCATTTAATATCTTTATAAAACAGACCCTGAACTGCATAATGAATAACATCAACCTTCAAGTGTTTCAACGCATGCGTGATACAAATGGTGCAGGAAACCGTCACGAAGAAAAGCTTAAAGGAGACTCCCGGTGGATTCCCCCACGTAGCTCTGTTGTGTGTAAACGTGGAGAGCTGTCAGTAACCTGCCTACACCGTGTTCTCCTCCTGCTAGCGTTAGCACCCAGGAGGCTGGAACAGGGCAGGTTTTAAACCTGTTTTCAGCCTCTAATCATGTTGGAGATGTCATTAAAAGAGCCTCCCCATGACTGCAGCAGATGTGTTAATCCAGCACAGACCTCTGTTTATTTCCTGTTGTCCGGTGAAGTCCACACTAGTCGATAGTCGAACTCATCCAATCCAATATTCGGAGCCAGCAGAGCAGAGCAGCCGGAGGCAGCAGGTCAAAAGTTCAAGAGCCCACTGTTGCTTAGTTACCTTATCGAGCTCTTGAACTGCAGCTCTGGGTGGTCTAGATGTCCAGACTGACCCTGGTCTAGGGTGGTCTACACGCCCCTGGTCTAGGGTGGTCTAGATGTCCAGACTGACCCTGGTCTAGGGTGGTCTACACGCCCCTGGTCTAGGGTGGTCTAGATGTCCAGACTGACCCTGGTCTAGGGTGGTCTAGACGCCCCTGGTCTAGGGTGGTCTAGATGTCCAGACTGACCCTGGTCTAGGGTTGTCTACGACTGACCCCTGGTCTAGGGTGGTCTAGATGTCCAGACTGACCCTGGTCTAGGGTGGTCTAGACGCCCCTGGTCTAGGGTGGTCTAGATGTCCAGACTGATCCTGGTCTAGGGTGGTCTAGATGTCCAGACTGACCCTGGTCTAGGGTGGTTTATATGTCCAGACTGACCCTGGTCTAGGGTGATCTAGACTGACCCTGGTCTAGGTTGGTCTAGACGCCCCTGGTCTAGGGTGGTCTAGATGTCCAGACTGACCCTGCTCTAGGGTGGTCTAGACGCCCCTGGTCTAGGGTGGTCTACATGTCCAGACTGACCCTGGTCTAGGGTGGTCTAGACACCCCTGGTCTAGACTGACCCTGCTCTAGGGTGGTCTAGACGCCCCTGGTCTAGGGTGGTCTACATGTCCAGACTGACCCTGGTCTAGGGTGGTCTAGACACCCCTGGTCTAGGGTGGTCTAGATGTCCAGACTGACCCTGGTCTAGGGTGGTCTAGATGTCCAGACTAGGAGGGCTAGGGAGTTAGAGGTTAACGTGTGAAGCCTTTAACGAGCTGATAACACGTCTGGTTTCCTTCCAGAGAACTCTCTGATCGTCCAATCACGGTTCATGCTGCTGGAGTCTGTCCTCATCTTCTTCCTGTTGCTGGCCTTCTTCTCCTACCTCAAGTTCCACAACGCTGCCCCCGATTGGTGAGCCTACACCTGCTGACCTTTGACCCCAGCTGTAACGTGTTGACCTTTGACCCCAGCTGTAACGTGTTAACCTTTGACCCCAGCTGTAACGTATGTTGACCTTTGACCCCAGCTGTAGTATGTTTGACCTTTGACCCCAGCTGTAACGTGTTGACCCCAGCTGTAACGTGTGTTGACCTTTGACCCCAGCTGTAACGTATGTTGACCTTTGACCCCAGCTGTAACGTGTTGACCCCAGCTGTAACGTGTGTTGACCTTTGACCCCAACTGTAACGTATGTTGACCTTTGACCCCAGCTGTAACGTGTTGACCCCAGCTGTAACGTGTGTTGACCTTTGACCCCAGCTGTAATGTGTGTTGACCTTTGACTCCAGCTGTAACGTGTTGACCTTGACCCCAGCTGTAACGTGTTAACCTTTGACCCCAGCTGTAACGTATGTTAACCTTTGACCCCAGCTGTAACGTGTGTTGACCTTTGACCCCAGCTGTAACGTATGTTGACCTTTGACCCCAGCTGTAACGTGTTGACCCCAGCTGTAACGTGTTAACCTTTGACCCCAGCTGTAACGTGTTGACCCCAGCTGTAACGTGTTGACCCCAGCTGTAATGTGTGTTGACCTTTGACCCCAGCTGTAACGTGTTGACCCCAGCTGTAACGTGTGTTGACCTTTGACCCCAGCTGTAACGTATGTTGACCTTTGACCCCAGCTGTAACGTGTTTTGACCTTTGACTCCAGCTGTAACGTATGTTGACCTTTGACTCCAGCTGTAACGTATGTTGACCTTTGACCCCAGCTGTAACGTGTGTTGTCCTTTGACCCCAGCTGTAACGTATGTTGACCTTTGACTCCCAGCTGTAACGTATGTTGACCTTTGACCCCAGCTGTAACGTATGTTGACCTTTGACCCCAGCTGTAACGTATGTTGACCTTTGACTCCCAGCTGTAACGTATGTTGACCTTTGACCCCAGCTGTAACGTATGTTGACCTTTGACCCCAGCTGTAACGTATGTTGACCTTTGACCCCAGCTGTAACGTATGTTGACCTTTGACCCCAGCTGTAACGTATGTTGACCTTTGACCCCAGCTGTAACGTATGTTGACCTTTGACCCCAGCTGTAACGTATGTTGACCTTTGACCCCAGCTGTAACGATGTTGACCTTTGACCCCCAGCTGTAACGTATGTTGACCTTTGACCCCAGCTGTAACGTATGTTGACCTTTGACCCCAGCTGTAACGTATGTTGACCTTTGACCCCCAGCTGTAACGTATGTTGACCTTTGACCCCAGCTGTAACGTATGTTGACCTTTGACCCCAGCTGTAACGTGTTGACCTTTGACCCCAGCTGTAACGTATGTTGACCTTTGACCCCAGCTGTAACGTATGTTGACCTTTGACCCCTCAGTGTCTTCAGGTTCGGGTGGCTGCTCCTCTCTGGAGCGTCGTGTGCTGCAGCCGTCGGGTGAGAATCTCTCTCTATATCATCATAGCATCATCCATATTTACCAAGTCAATCTCTGCTTTTATCTTACGAAACAAAACATCACGCCGTTCACAATAAAAAGGACAATAAAAACAAAATGGAACCTCATTTTCTATATCATTCAAACACAAGGGACAGATGTGTTTTCCTCTTCTACATTAACATATCGTCCTGTTCCAGCAGTCAAAGGTAAAACCCCAGATCTCAGCTGAGCACACAGAGAGCTTTGCCTTTTTGACAAATGATATGCAACATAATTCTCAGTGCCATATTCTGGTTTTATCATTATAAAAGTACGCAATTTTGGCTTAGCCCATATATCATCGGCCCACTGCTTTTTGTCTTCAGCAAACACAGATTCTTTAAACAAACCAATATTCAGCTTTTCATTATTAAGAAACAACTCACCAAAACCATAATTACAAAACAATTTGCATATATCGTTAGACCAAGAACCAAGAGTGTGTTTACACTATATATACACACACACACACACACACAGACACACACACACAGACACACACACACACACACACACACACACACACATCTATATAAAAAACAGTGAATTGTGTGTCTGTCTGTCTGTCTGTGTGTGTGTGTGTGTGTGTCAGGGTGAAGTATATGGGCGTGTTCTCCTACCTGCTGCTGCTGGGCGTGGCTTCTCTGCACACCTGGAACCTGATTGGAGATCGAACCGTCAGTCACGTGAGTCTAGATCACATGACTGTGTCTCAGCATTTAAATGTTGAGCAGCCAAACTTTTTTTTTCATAATTTACTGTGTGTGTGTGTGTGTGTGTGTGTGTGTGTGTGTGTGTGTGTGTGTGTGTAGAGGTGTACAGCTGAGTGTGTGTGTGCAGTGTGTGTGTCGGGCTGTGTGTCTGCTCGTGGTTCCTATCCTTCTTTACGTGTTCTGGTTCTACGTCCACCTGACTCTGCTGCACCGCAGCGGACCACACGACCAGCTGATGAGCTCCGCCTTCCAGGCCAGTCTGGAGGTAACACACTCACACACACACACACACCCACAGACACACACACACACACACAGACACAGACACACACACACACAGAGTCACAGACAGACACACACACTCACACACAGAGTCACAGACAGACACACACACACAGACAGACACACACACACACACACACACAGACACAGACAGACACACACAGACACACACAGACACAGACAGACACACACACACACAGAGACACAGACAGACAGACAGACACACACAGACACACACACACACACAGAGACACACACACCCAGACACACACAAACACACACACACAGACAGACAGACTGACTGACTGATGGTGTCTGTGTTCAGGGCGGTCTCTCCAGGATCACTCAGGGTCAGCCTCTGGAAGTCGCTTACGGCAGTCAGGTGACTTTAAGAAGCTCTGCCTCCCAGTCAATCCCCTGCTGGCTCCACTCGCACAAAGTCAACTACCCAATCAGGTGCTGCCAGCTCACACGCACACACACACACACACACACACACACACACACACACACACACATACACACACATACATGCCGGCTCAACACACACACCAACCCACCAGTATAAACATCAGGCCACTGTCGTAGCTACGGAGAAAGCTCTGCGTGGAGCCTCCACATCAAGCTTTAGTTGTATAATATAAGCTATACACCTCTTCCTCCTACACAGTGATCTGGTCTGCTAATAAGCTAGCAGAGAGCTAACGTTAGCAAACTACACATTCAAACAGCACCCACACCACTAAACTACATGAATCTGTCAGAGGTGTGAGGAGAAAGTTAGTGAGAGCGTTAATAATACAGGCTTCATACGTTTTGAAAAAACCTGGAAAAGTTATGGAATTTGAAAAATGCAAATTCCAGGCCTGGAAAGGTTTGGAAACATGAAAAGACCCAGAACGTTTTGGAAAAGTCATGGAATTGTTTTTTAACACGGTATAATATAATGTGATTAATAAATGTATTTCACATCGTCCTACCCTCACCGTTCTGTTCGGGAGCGATATCACGACTCCCACTATGAACCACAGACATCATTCATTTGATGGTTAAACCTCTGAGGGGAAACTTAACACAGATTCATATTCTGATTGTATAATGTCGACTGACATTTTCAGGAATACATAGTCATAGAAATTTGCCAAAAAGTCATGAAAAGATCATGGAAAAGTATTGGTTAAAATGCGTATGAACCCTGATATTAGACCTGATCAGAGAGAGAGTTAATATTAGACCTGATCAGAGAGAGAGTTAATATTAGACCTGATCAGAGAGAGAGTTAATATTAGACCTGATCAGAGAGAGAGTTAATATTAGACCTGATCAGAGAGAGAGTTAATATTAGACCTGATCAGAGAGAGAGTTAATATTAGACCTGATCAGAGAGTTAATATTAGACCTGATCAGAGAGTTAATATTAGACCTGATCAGAGAGTTAATATTAGACCTGATCAGAGAGAGTTAATATTAGACCTGATCAGAGAGAGTTAATATTAGACCTGATCAGAGAGAGTTAATATTAGACCTGATCAGAGAGTTAATATTAGACCTGATCAGAGAGAGTTAATATTAGACCTGATCAGAGAGAGAGTTAATATTAGACCTGATCAGAGAGTTAATATTAGACCTGATCAGAGAGTTAATATTAGACCTGATCAGAGAGTTAATATTAGACCTGATCAGAGAGTTAATATTAGACCTGATCAGAGAGTTAATATTAGACCTGATCAGAGAGAGTTAATATTAGACCTGATCAGAGAGAGTTAATATTAGACCTGATCGGAGAGTTAATATGAATGTAGTGTGTATGGATAAATACAGCATGTTCAGCAGTATCTGATACTGGAATCAGCTCCTCTACCATGTTTGTTTTCTAAATTTTCAATAAAATCAATCCATGTATTTTCAAAAAGGTTTTAGGCTCGTAAAAACTAAACTAACATGACTTACTGTTTCCTGTTGAGGTATGAGAATGGGTGGGGCAAACTAAGACCACTTCCTGTTTCCTGTTAAGGTATGAGAATGGGCGGGGCAGCTCTCACCAGCAGCAGGTCACGTGTTACCCTTTCAAAGACGTCAACAACTGGTGGATCATCAAAGACCCTGACAGGTACAACTGTCTGTCTGACTGTCTATCTCTCTGTCTGTCTGTCTCTCTGACTGTCTGTCTGTCTCTCTCCCTCTCTGACTGTCTGTCTGACTGTCTCTCTGACTATCTGTCTGTCTCTCTGTGTCTCAGGTGATGTGTCTGTCTGTCTGTCCTGCCTCCTCACCTGTCTCTCTCTCTCTCTCTCTCTCTCTGTGAGACAGACAGGATCTGGTGGTCAGCAGTCCTCCTCGACCGGTACGTCACGGTGATGTCATCCAGCTGCTTCATGGGATGACATCACGCTTCCTCAACAGGTACGCGCTGTCTGCCTCACCCTCTGTCTGTCTCTCTGTGTATCTGTCTGTCTGTCTCACCCTCTGCCTGTCTGTCTCTCTAACCTGTCTGTGCCGATAGTGTTTATCTTCAGTTCTGTGATTTTGACTTCCTGCGTTTGCGTGCGTGCGTGTGTGTGTGTGTTGCAGTCATGATGTAGCAGCTCCCATGAGCCCTCACTCTCAGGAAGTGTCGGGTTACATTGACTTCAACGTCTCCATGCCGGCTCAGAACCTGTGGAGAGTGGTGAGCTCTTTATACACACACACACACACACACACACACACACACACACACACACACACACACACACACATATACACATACACACACTCATACATACACACAACCTGAACATTAATATTTAGTATTTATGTCCTGAGTGGTGAAAGCTTGAGTATCTGTATCAGTCTTTAGTTTGTTTTCATTGTTGAGAATTATAATGTTTATTCTAACTGGTTCCCTGCAGGACGTCCTGAACAGAGAGGCGGAGTCAGAGTCCTGGAAGACCATCCTGTCTGACGTCCGATTGGTCCACGTCAACACCTCGGCTGTCCTCAAGGTACGGACAGGAAGTGACCTCATGTGACTGACAACTGTTTGCTGTGACAATATATGGATGTACAGTTGTGTTCAAAATAGTAGCAGTCCAACATCACTAACCTCATAAATCTAATGTTTTGGTAGAAGTGATATTTCTACATGGTAAATAATTTCCTAGTAGTGTTGTAGAGTCCTAGAAAACCACCAGACCCACCAGTCATGACATGATGCTGCTCATTCTGGGTGATTGAGTCTGTAATTGAGAGGGGCATGTTAAAATAATAGCAGAGTTGTGTTCAGTTAGTGAGGTGATTGATTCTGAAGAAACAGGTGTCAGTTATGGCCCATATTTAAGGAAGGAAGGAAGCAAATGTTGTGCATGCTGGTTATAGAGCATTTCACACTGAAATACTCAGCAAAATGGGTCGTTCCAGACATTGCTCTGAGGAACAGCGGACGTTGATTAAAAAGTTGATTGGAGAGGGGAAACATATAAAGAAGTGCAGAAAACTATAGGCTGCTCAGCCCAAATGATTTCAGATGCCTTGAAATGGCATCCAAAGCCTGAACGACGTGGGAAAACACGGTCAACTACCATTCAAATGGATCGAAGAATAGCCAAAATGGCAAAGGCTCAACCAATGATCAGCTCCAGGAAAACCAAAGAAGACTTAAAGTTACCTGAGAGTACTGTTAGGATCAGAAGAAGGCTATGTGAAGCTAAGCTATCAGCTAGAAGCCCCCACAAAGTCCCATTGCTGAAAAAAAGACATGTACTGATAGGCTGAAATGTGCCAAAGGACACATTGACTGGCCAAATTAGAAATGGGCAACATTCTGGGGACTGATGAGAGCAGAATGGTTCTTTTTGGGTCTCGGGGCCGCAGACAGTTTGTCCGACGACCCCCATGCACTGAAGTCAAGCCCCAGTACTGTGAAGACAGTGAAGCATGGTGGTGCAAACATCATGTTATGGGATGTTTCTCATACTGTGGTGTTGGGCCTGTTTATCACATACCAGGGATCATGGATCAGTTTCAATACATCAGAATACTTGAAGAGGTCATGTTGCCTCATGCTGAAGAGGGAATGCCTCTGAAATGGGTCTTTGAACAAGACAATGACCCCAAACACACCAGTAAGAGAGTAGAGATTGATGTTATGGAGCGGCCAGCCCAATCCCCAGACCTCAACCCCATAGAGAACGTGTGGGGTGACATCAGAAATGCTGTTTCTGAGGCTAACCCAGTACTGCAGAGGGATTGTGGGATGTAGTTCAATGGTCCTGGGCTGGAATACCTGTTCACAGGTGACTCCATGCAACACAGATGTGGAGCAGTTGTCAGAAATAATGGTTATGCCACTAAATATTAGTGCAGTGATTCAAAGTGAAGCCAACCCTCGAGACATGTTTCAGTTCATACAGTAAATGTTTGAGTTTGTAAAGAAAAATGCAAATACTGCTGTTTTTTTGAAGAGCCTAATATTCCTTTTTCTTCACTTTCTGTAAAGATAGAACACAAACGTGATCAGTTTGGTCTTGTTCTGATGTGGAGATGAATGTTCAGCGTTCCCAATGCATTGATATTATGGAATTAAAAGATATTCAGAGGATTCTGAAAACAAGTGTGTGTCTGTGTGTGTCTGTATGTGTGTGTGTCTGTGTGTGTGTGTGTGTGTGTGTGTGTGTGTGTGTGTGTGTGTGTGTGTGTATGTGTGTGTGTCTGTGTGTGTGTGTCTGTGTGTGTGTGTGTGTGTGTGTGTGTGTGTGTGTGTGTGTGTGTGTGTGTGTGTGTGTGTGTGTGTGTGTGTCTGTGTGTGTGTGTGTGTGTGTGTGTGTGTGTGTGTGTCTGTGTGTGTGTGTGTGTGTGTGTGTGTGTGTGTGTGTGTGTGTGTGTGTGTGTGTGTGTGTCTGTGTGTGTGTGTGTGTGTGTGTGTGTGTGTAGCTGAGTGGTGTGTCTCTTCCAGATTGGGGTTTCCGTCAGCTGGAGGTTGTTGCAGAGAAACAGTTTAAATCTCAGAGTGTTGGCTGGACCGTGGAGGAGCACAGATATGGAACCAGTACGGACTGATTATTGATTATATTATATATATAATGTACTTTTACTGTGAAATATTACAGAATCAAATTCTGACTGTCTGTTTTTACTCTGTGTGTGTGTGTGTGTGTGTGTGTCTCTCTCTCTCTCTGTGTGTGTGTGTCTCTCTCTCTCTGCGCGTGTGTGTGTGTGTGTGTGTGTGTGTGTGTGTGTGTCTCTCTCTCTGCGTGTGTGTGTGTGTCTGTCTCTCTGCGCGCGTGTGTGTGTCTGTGTGTGTGCGTGTGTGTCTCTGCGTGTGTGTGTGTGTGTGTGTCTCTCTCTGCGTGTGTGTGTGTGTGTGTGTATCTGCGTGTCTCTCTCTGCGTGTGTGTGTGTGTGTGCATGCGTGCAGGTCAGGAGCAGAAGGAGAGGGAGGCGGAGCTTCACTCTCCGACTCACATCGACGTCGACAGAAAGATTTCCTTCTGGGCTAAATTCTTAGAACTTCAGGTATGACATCATCACGTTATTATCCAATCAGATCTCATCATCTCTGTGTGTCACAGTCATTTAAACACATTTTTTTTACTTTACTGACAGTGGAAGATGCTATCGGTGAAACTGGAGGACTCGGAGCACAAATACAGCTCCTCCCCCCTCGAATGGGTTACCATGGAGACCAACATTGCATACTGGCTGCACTCCTCCACCAACGTAAGCGTACATTCACCCTGACCGTGTCCCACTACGGCGGTCAGTCATGTGACAGAGATCAGGAAACAGGAAACATTACTGCCTCTATCTCTGCCACCAGAAAGTTATAACAGCAGCGTTACGGGAGTGAATACCTGGTTCCTTTTCCAAAAGCATTATATGTCTTATAACATTCCTGTAGATAACTGTCACGAATGACAACACCAAAATATACTCATACCACAATACAAGTAGTATTAAACCGAGGCCAAATAACAGCAAACAAACAAACCTCACAGCCAGCTGCCAAGATTCCTCAAGCCTTCTTCTCCTGAAGCCCTTTTAACTCAGCCCCCCAATTAGAAACTACCACCGGCACAGGTGACTATAGGGTGAGCTAACCTGAGCAAGCAACAGTAACACTTACATTTCTCAAAAACACCATTACAATTGGATAGATAATTGTAATGGTAATAATATGTATACATATATGGGCACACACTACAATAGGCACCCCAAATATTATAATAATGTAAGTTACTGCAGAACTATCTATGAACCCATACAACCTGTCGAACAGGCCTATGTCAAATAATAAAGTAACAAATACACTAATGCAATAACCTGCAACATTAGTGATATTAAGAGTTAAGCAGACACAAAACTTAATTTTGGGAACAGGGCCTGGTGAGAGAAAGGCAGCCTTTTCACAATAATGTTACGTCCAAACACACACACATACTGCAGAAACAGAGCAGACTGTTCCCTCCATCTCACACACACACACACACACACTGCACTTACACTACACACACACACACATAGCAGAAACAGAGCAGACTGTTCCCTCCATCTCACACACACACACACACACACACGCACACTCACACACATACACACACATAGCAGAAACAGAGCAGACTGTTCCCTCCAGCCTTTTCACAATAATGCTACGCCCAAAACACACACATAGCAGAAACAGAGCAGACTGTTCCCTCCATCTCATACACACACACACACACACACACACGCACACGCACACACTCACACACACACACACACATAGCAGAAACAGAGCAGACTGTTCCCTCCATCTCACACACACGCACACACACACACGCACACACACACACACACACACACACACACAGCACACACATGCAGCACACTACTCATCTGCACAGCACTCTCACACTACACGCACGCACACACACACACACACACACATAGCAGAAACAGAGCAGACTGTTCCCTCCATCTCACTACACACACACACATCCCACACACACACACACAGCAGAGCAGACTGTTCCCTCTCCCACACACACTCACACACACACACACACATAGCAGAAACAGAGCAGACTGCTTCTCTCCATCTCACACACACACACGCACACGCACACACTCACACACACACACACATAGCAGAAACAGAGCAGACTGTTCCTCCATCTCACACACGCACGCACTCACGCACACACTCCATCTCACACACTACACACACGCACTGCACACACTCCATCTCACACACACACACACACGCACCCACACACACACGCATCGCACGCACACACACACACTCACACACACACACTCACACACACACGCACACACACACACACTCTGCACACACGCACACACTCACATCGCACACTCACACACACACACACACAGACATACTCACGCACACACACACTCACACACACACGCACACACTACACTCACGCACACACACACACACGACACACACACAGACAGACACACACACACAGACAGACACAAGACACACACACACACGCACGCACGCACACTCACAGACACACACACACTCACACACACACACACACACAGACAGACACACACACACAGACAGACAGACACACAGACAGACACACACACACACACAGACACAGACACACAGACACACACATACACACACACGCACACACACACACACAGACACACAGGCACACACACGCACGCAGCACACACGCGCACACGCACACACTCACACAGACACACACACACAGACAGACAGACAGACAGACACACACAGACAGACACACACACACAGACACACACACACACAGCACACACTCACACACACACAGACAGACAGACAGACAGACAGGACACACACACACACAGCACACACACACACACAGACAGCACACACACACACACACACACAGACAGACAGACAGACAGGACACACAGACAGACACACACACACACACACAGACACACACAGAGACAGACAGACAGAGACACACACAGGGCGTTTCTCAATCTGTTCTTCTGTTGACTTGTGTTCTAGTGTCTTTGTGAAACGTCATCTCGTGTTGCCAAAGTTCTGTCCCAATACACAAGTTCACATTTCACCAACAACAGTTAAGATTCCCGGAAATGTTCTTGACACGCCCATTTTACCCAGGATGCATTGGTTGGTAACTTGTATGAACTTCGCAGCACCCGTATCCCAACATTCATTTCGGCATTCAATGATGTTCGGGTTTCCGGTACATAGATAGCCCTAAAACGGCATCTTATTCATCATTAAATTCACTTCTGACAACGTTTTAGGCGAGAAATGAACTGTTTATATTTCTAATATAGGCAGTCTTGCGCAAATCTTTGCCAAATTGACAATTTGCTCCAAAGTTTTCGGAGTTTCCGGAGCTCCATGAAGTGAGGCGGCCGCCAGCAGGCGCCTGCCGGGGCCACTACCTCATCGCTCGGATAGTCCTGCTCAGAGACCCCGCTGTAAGCCC
>NC_135860.1:0-2500 GCF_031162955.1 Sander vitreus
AGCTCTAAAGAGACGTCAATAGTCCCGACCACGCTTTACTTATAGCTCTAAAGAGACGGCAACAGTCCCGACCAAGCACGCTTACTTATAGCGCTAAAGGGACGACAATAGTCCCGACCAAGCACGTTTACTTATAGCGCTAAAGGGACGCCAATAGTCCCGACCGAGCCGCTGCTTACTTTATAACGCCAAAGGGACGCTCAATAGTCCCGACTAGCGTGTTTACTTATAGCGCTAAAGGGACGGCACAGTCCCGACTCAAGCACGTTTACTTATAGCCCTAAAGGGATGTCAATAGTCCCGACTCAAGCACGTTACTTATAGCGCTAAAGGGACGCCAATAGTCCCGACTACGCTTACTTATAGCGCTAAAGGGACGGCAATAGTCCCCGACTCACGCATCGTTACTTATAGCCCTAAAGGGATGTCAATAGTCCCACTAAGCACGCTTTACTTATAGCGCTAGGGACGCCAATAGTCCCGACTAGCACGTCAACTTATAGCTCTAAAGGGACGGCAATAGTCCCGACTAAGCCGCGCTTTACTTATAGCACTAAAGGGGACGTCAATAGTCCCGACCACGTTACTTATAGCTCTAAAGGGACGTCAATAGTCCCGACTAGCCGCGTTTACTTATAGTGCTAAAGGGACGTCAATAGTCCCGACTCAAGCACGTTACTTTATAGCGCTAAAGGGACGCCAATAGTCCCGACCACGTTACTTATAGCTCTAAAGGGACGTCACAGTCCCGACTAGCCGCTACTTTATAGTGCTAAAGGGGACGGCAATAGTCCCGACCAAGCGCGCTACTTTATAGTGCTAAAGGGGACGGCAATAGTCCCGACCAAGCACGTTTACTTATAGCCCTAAAGGGGACGTCAATAGTCCTGACAAAGCGTGTTTACTTATAGCGCTAAAGGGACGTCAATAGTCGACCAAGCACATTACTACTTATAGCGCTAAAGGGACGCCAATAGTCCCGACCAAGCACGTTTACTTATAGCGCTAAAGGGACGCCAATAGTCCCGACCAAGCACGTTTACTTATAGCGCTAAAGGGACGTCAATAGTCCCGACCAAGCACGTTTACTTATAGCGCTAAAGGGACGCCAATAGTCCCGACCAAGCACGTTTACTTATAGCGCTAAAGGGACGGCAATAGTCCCGACCAAGCACGTTTACTTATAGCGCTAAAGGGACGTCAATAGTCCCGACCAAGCACGTTTACTTATAGCGCTAAAGGGACGTCAATAGTCCCGACCACGTTTACTTATAGCGCTAAAGGGACGTCAATAGTCCCGACCAAGCACGTTTACTTATAGCGCTAAAGGGACGCCAATAGTCCCGACCACGCACGTTTACTTATAGCTCTAAAGGAGACTTTTAGCGTCAATAACAACAACAAAGGCACCTGACCAAGTCCTTATTTCACGAGATGGGTGTGGGACTTGGTACTGTGCTGTGTGCCGATAGTGAGTCTACTCTACTACTACCACAGCTGCTGTTCCTGAAACTTATGTTTTTGTGTCTCAGTGTCTCTGGAGTCGTGGCGTCTCCTCTCTTACTCATCGGTCCTCGTCGACCCGTCTGTCTCTACGTACGACGTCATCCACGTGAGCCGTGACATCGCCACCGACCGGGACCAGACCAGGGACTGGTGTCTACACGGTAACCACTGCTAACAACAACAACAACAACAACAAAAATAATCTTTGTGATGCACAGGTGACCTACAGGGTCTTAAATGTCCCCTCTCTCTGTCCTTTCATGTCTTCAGCTATCCTGTCAATAAAAGCCTAAAATGCCCAAAAAATAACAAAAAAATAATAATAATTGTGTCGATAAACTTGTCCAAAGCGTTTTAATTTAATTTAAAAAGTTTGACCCAGAAAAACGAAAAAGTGGCAAGAAGACAACACGACGGATATCGTCATGGTTACTTCATTTTAACACTCGTGTCGTCTTCCCGTCCACCGGAGAACTTTTAGTTTTTCTGGGTCAAAATTATAAATAAAAAACATTTTTTTCATCGTTTTGGTCGTCGCTGTTCCCGACGCTTTTTGTCACTTTTTTTTCGACGCTGGGACAATTTTTGTGTATGTGTGCTGTCGTCTGTGTGTGTGTGTGTGTGTGTGTGTGTGTGTCTGTCTGTCTGTGCTGTCTGTGTGTGTGTGTGTGTGTGTGTCTCTTTCTTTCTGTCTGTGTGTGTGTGTGTGTGTGTGTCTGTCTGTGTGTGTGTGTGTGTGTGTGTGTCTGTCTGTGTTTGTGTGTGTGTGTGTGTGTGTCTCTGTCTGTGTGTGTGTGTGTGTGTGTGTGTGTGTCTCTGTCTGTCTGTCTGTGTGTGTGTGTGTGTGTGTGTGTGTGTGTGTGTGTGTCTCTGTCTGTCTGTGTGTGTGTGTGTGTGTGTCTCTGTCTGTCTGTGTGTGTGTGTGTGTGTGTGTCTGTGTGTGTGTGTGTGTGTGTGTCTCTGTCTGTCTGTGTGTGTCTCTTTCTGTCTGTCT
>NC_135860.1:10000-45000 GCF_031162955.1 Sander vitreus
GGTCAGCGGTCCGTTCCAGTCCTGGTCTCCGGTCCGTCAGTCCGTCTCTGAGTCGTCTCTCCAGCGAGTTGACCTGCTGCTGGGAACATCTGCACACGACGGTCTGATCAGCCGCGCCCGCAGGATAAAGGTCAGAGGTCACACAACAAACATGATTCATGTTAAAGAGAAAAACTAAAACTTATGAAGAACAGTGATGTCATAACATGGAGTCCATGACCATGAAGTGCCCATATTATGAAAAAATGACTTCTTCTGGGATTTGGGGAGTTATTTAGTGTCTCTGGTGCTTCATTCAGACGTTGAAAACCCTCCGTGCTGTTCTGAGTGAGATACGGTTTCTGAATGTGTCCTGTCTTCAGTCTCCGGGTCAGCTGGTCAACATCTGCACGGCTTGTGACGTCACTAGCTGAGACGAGGGGGCTAACCGCAACCGTTAGCTCGTGGCGTTAGCGTTAGCATGCTACCTCGTTCTCAGTAGCAAAGCGCTGCTACAACACACACCAGTTCACCATAATCTCCAAAAGAACTACTTCCATGTGCGTCCTCATTTAGAAGAAGTCTCCCAGCTAATCCTGCCTTGTAACTGACTGAAGGTGGAGAAACAGCCTTTCTTTTACTGTCTATGGAGCTAGCTAGCTGACATGATCTACATCTGAGCTACTGAGCATGTGCGAGAGCAATCAAAGACAGACGCAGAAGAAGAAGAAGAAAAGAGGTCTCACTCTGTAGCTGAAACAGAGACCAGCTGAAAGAGGATCTGCAGCAGTGAGAGAGAGCTGAGCAGTACAACTAAAATATGGTGTTTTTTGACAATTAAACCATGTAAACCTATTCTGGTACAACCTTAAAATACAATTATGAACCTGAAAATGAGAATAATATGGGCCCTTTAAACAAAAAACTGCTTTTGTTTATATTTTCTGAGAGCTGTGAGCAGTGTTGGGAAAGATCACTTTCTACATGAACTAGACGAACCATATAGAACCACAGACAGCAATTATTTTATCAGTTTGAACACTGAAACTTCTGTTTGCACATACCCTGAAAGCTAGTCGGGTGCTTCAGTTCAACGTGCCGTTTCAGGTCTGCTGTGGGAGGAACTGAGGTTTGGACTTTCTTTTTGAAAGCCGGCGGGCACAGTTTGCACAGAAATACGTACGATACATCCTCACCGACCTTGTCATAAAACTCGTTTAAATGATCATACGACGCCTCCTTGCTGCTGTCGCCTCCATGCTGCTTTTTGTTTTGATGACGCATGCTGCTGGTGCGACACTGGTGGCTGGTGTTGCCAGATTGGGTGTTTTTTTCGGCTGTTTACGGCGTGTTTTAGCCGGGTTTTCACCTGGAAGGCTCTATAGAAATCTGGCGCCCTATTGAACCGAGTTAAACTGAGAGAGCGTGCCGTTCACAGACACCAGAATGAATGAGCTCACAGTAACGTTCATCAGGCAGTTATACCGTACGTTCAGTTCACGTTCACCCAAAATATGAACGCGTTCATGAACTATCGTTCAATGAACGCGTTCAGGCACAACACTGGCTGTGAGTGTATAAAGTGTAACATACTGTACATCAGCAACATTTCATATAAAGAGAAGAAATAGTCACGGTGGGAGTAGTTTGTTTCTCTGAACGCTTTCCTGTACAATGCCAGTTCCTCAGATGCACCAATCAGGGCCATTGGGGGGTGTGTAACTGTTCAGATGCACCAATCAGGGCCAGGGGAGGTGTGTAACTGTTCAGATGCACCAATCAGGGCCAGGGGAGGTGTGTAACTGTTCAGATGCACCAATCAGGGCCAGGGAGGTGTCTAACTGTTCAGATGCACCAATCAGGGCCAGGGGGGGTGTCTAACTGTTCAGATGCACCAATCAGGGCCAGGGGGGGTGTCTAACTGCGTGTCAATCACTGCTCATGCACACGCATTCATTCTCCCTTGTGGGGGGAGGGGCTTAGGAGACCGTTTTAGGCTTTAGCAGAAAGGGGGGAGGGACTGAGAAGCTGTTGATGTTCAAATGTTTTGGCTAAGTCCTGGATCTTCGCAATCCTCCCTACAGCACCTTTAACTGAACCTCATTTGTACGTCACGTTGGACAAAAAGCGCCACATAAAAGTAAAGGTAAAACAATCGGGGCAGTGAGAAAATGGATTGTTTCTTCCACAATATTTCGTAAAAAGTCGCCACTTTCCTGTACACTGATACTCCCATTTGTCTCCTCATGTATTTGTTCTCTGTGTGTGTCAGGACTTTGAGGCTCTGCGGGGTCGAGCTGACGGTAAGACGGCGTTTACGAGGCCCTGAGTCGCTCGCTGGGCGGAGCGACAGGAAATGAGCTGCTGAAGGAAGCGGCTGCCTGGTTCTACTCTCTGGATCACAGCCCGTCGCCGGCCGGATACAACCTGTTCTCCAGAGCGCTCAACAATGCCACCAGGTCACAAACAATCCTAGTTCAGTTCAGTTTCAGTGAGCTTTGTAATCCTGTGTGTACATTTCATGTGTGGATTATTATTATTTTTTTTTATTTAACCTTTATTTAACCAGGTAGGCCGTTGAGAACAGGTTCTCATTTGCAACAGCGACCTGGCCAAGAAAAGCATAAACGTGCAAGACAACAAATAGCTTCACATTCAATACAGTACAAGATTAAGTTAAGCAGGCATTACAAATGCAGGTACGTAGTGAGGTGTAAGTAAGTCGATGGATGTGCAATACATGAACAGAGAGTCTACATCACTGCTGAGATGGTGTAAAGAGTCAATAAACAGTCAGTCTAGTGGTCTAGTTAGTGAAGTAGATCAGTTATAACACAATGTATATGAATAGACAGTCTAGATAAATGCTGAAGTGTAGTGAAGAGTCAATATACAGTTAGTGCAAGTTCCGGTCTATTAAGTGATATAGATCAGTAATAACACAGTAAGCAGTAATATAAATGCTGAATGTAGAGAAGAGACAATATACAGTTAGTGCAAAGTGTGGTCTAGGTAGCGATGTAGTTCAGTAATAACAGTATACAAGAATAGACAGACTATTATTATGTTCTGGAGGAATGAATTCAGTTGTTTGGTCTCTAAAATGTCAGAAAAAGGCGAAAAAATGTGGATCAGTGTTTCCCAAAAAGCCCAAGATGACGTCCTCAAATGTCTTGTTTTAGAATGCCTTTTATTGTCACTATACACATGTACAATGAGATTAAAAGCAACTCCTTCTCCAGTGCCAACATGTACGTAAAATACACATAACAACATAGAATAAAATAAGTAGTGCAAAAGGGGGGTAAGGTGCACAGTTGAGACACTATATACATATAAAAAAAATAAGTATGGTTTTATAAACAGCGTAATATGTAGTATGGGTTATTTGCACATTATTTGAATATTGCCCAATAGTGGTGATCATATTCAATGAGTAATAGATATTGGACAATGAAAGTAATGATATTGCACAGTAGGTGGGTAGGTGAGTTTAAAATGACCAGACAGCCGATGACTTTCAGTCCAAAGTTTTTGAGTCAGTATAAAAAATGTGGGATCCAGTGGTGGTAACAGACGATTAAAGGGTTGGTTTGTGTGTGTTTGTGTTGCAGAGATCTGTTCATCATCTGTCCCAGTCTGCAGATGGCTAGCCACTGGGCTAACAGCAAAGCTAACGTCTTCCTGTACCACCAACCTGCCTCCAGCTCTTACAACAGGTACCGTCTGCTTACTGAAACCATGAAGCTAACGTTAATTAGCTAATTAGCTCACTTGCTATTGTTAGCATGACTCTTCCCTGTACTTGGTAACTGTGGAGCTGTTGCACTGTAGCTTCAGTTTGACTCTATTTGTATCTCCTGTAACCAGACCCCTAGGAAGTGTGCCAGGCTTTAAAGCCATTTAAACATAGTGGCTGAACAGTGGAATTACAACTCTGTGTCCGTCATGTGATGCCCTTTGGCCCCAAAATACTTTCTCCTCAGACTAACATGGAGAAAGAGACGACAATTTTGCTCAGCGAGTCACTCTGACATTCAGTAATGATGCTGGACGGAAACGCCACTTTTAAGATTGACCGTATTCCCGTAATTTGTCGTTTTGTCGTTAGTGAAGAACAATATTGACCTCGTAGTTGAAAAAAGGAGCCTCGTATAAGAATGACATCTCCTCCTGTGGAGTCCGTTCATTCACATTCAGAGATCTCCTATGTTGGACTGGGAAAATGGCGGATAGCATAAACAACAACTGCTAACGTGAGTTGCTCAAAACCTTTTTTAGTAAACTCTGGGTACCGACCAGTGTTGTCAGTGCTGTGGTTAAGGTGTAGAGCCCCTGGTGATACTTGGAGCAAAGTCTCATGTTGTGTCGAGCCTTCTTAGTGGTTTAAAAATAGCTATTTTGAGGCTAGCATCGTAGTGTCCCTAGCTCTCCCATTCAAAAGGCCATTTGACCCAAAAACGAGAATATGGTCCATCTTAAAAGTGGCGATTTCCGTCCTAAATATGCTTTTAAACGAAAGTTTGACTCGGGTACATTCACAAAAAGACCCTAGGTTGCATTTTTGGCGAGAGTTACGCTTTAACTATGTCCTTGTAGCCGAGCTGCACCAATCACATCGCTGTATCTGATATAGGCGGGCCAGAGGCGAGCTAAACAGATGACGACAGCGCTACGACGTCAAAGTCATTAGTAAACATTGCAAGATGGCTACGGATGAACACCTGTTGTTTGAAACGGCTTTGGTCGCTACAATGGACGAGTTAGACTTGGCTTTTTATCTGAAAGAAGAACAGAAGACGGAGCTCCAATCGTTCCTTTGCAAGAAGAACGTTTTAGTTTAACCTACCAGTTAGCTCCTCTGGTAGCTAAGAGTTTAATCTACCAGTTAGCTCCTCTGTACCAGTTAGCTCCTCCGGTAGCTAAGAGTTTAATCTCCCAGTTAGCTCCTCCGGTAGCTAAGAGTTTAATCTCCCAGTTAGCTCCTCCGGTAGCTAAGAGTTTAATCTCCCAGTTAGCTCCTCCGGTAGCTAAGAGTCTAATCTACCCAGTTAGCTCCTCCGGTAGCTAAGAGTCTAATCTACCAGTTAGCTCCTCCGGTAGCTAAGAGTCTAATCTCCCAGTTAGCTCCTCTGGTAGCTAAGAGATTTAATCTACCAGTTAGCTCCTCTGGTAGCTAAGAGTTTAATCTACCAGTTAGCTCCTCTGGTAGCTAAGAGTTTAATCTACCAGTTAGCTCCTCTGGTAGCTAAGAGTTTAATCTACCCAGTTAGCTCCTCTGGTAGCTAACAGTTTAATCTACCAGTTAGCTCCTCTGGTAGCTAAGAGATTAATCTACCAGTTAGCTCCTCTGGTAGCTAACAGGTTAATCTACCAGTTAGCTCCTCTGGTAGCTAAGTGTTTAATCTACCAGTTAGCTCCTCTGGTAGCTAAGAGTCTAATCTACCAGTTAGCTCCTCTGGTAGCTAAGCGTATGGGGCTCTGGATACATCACCCCGTGTATTGTTGTGATTGGTCGTAGTGTTATTCAATTGCGTGCAGTGAGATTTTCAAATACATGCTTGGTGCCGCCCCTCGAGTTGGGCCATTTTCATTACTCATTGCCAGACCCTTAACCTTTCAGATTTGGGTCTAGATTTCCAGGATACCACTGAGCAACTCTCAGAGGAATGAACGGGGCTCTTCCTCCAACGCTGTATCCGGGCCTTATTATATTAACTGTGACTGTGGGATTAAAGATACTGATTGAGTTCCTTCCTGTGTGCAGGGCCGATGTGTCTGTTCCTCTGGACGTTCAGTTTGTGTTTGGGACGCCTCATCATCCAATGAGCTCTCAGCGTTTCACTTCCTCTGACCGACGCCTCTCTGTGGTCGCGATGACCTACATCTCCAGCTTCATCAGGACCGGGTCAGATTAATGCTTGTTAATGTTTGATCCTCAAATGGGACATTTTAGTGCTACAGCAGCAAATACAAGACACACAACACACATACAGAATATACAATATAGTAGGGCTGCACGATATGAGTGTTAAAAAACATCTTTTTGCATGATAAAAATGTAAATAGGCTATATAATCTATTTCTTAACCGCTAATTAACTTGTATGTCCTAACTTTGAACCAGCAAGTTGTGTTTTAAGCTAGTGGAGAGCTACGTGACACATGAAACTATATGGATGAGGACCTGCGAGATAATCAGCCGTCTGAGAGTACAGCAGGCAGACACGGTGAACTGAGACTCCGTTTCCTGCTTGTCGGTCAACGGTTAATGATCGTTAACATTTTATCGGGCGCCCGGATAGCTCAGTTGGTAGCGCGGGCGCCCATATGTAGAGGTTTACTCCTCTCGGGTTGGACTCTGACCTGCGGCCCTTTGCTGCATGTCATTCCCCCCTCTCTGTCCCCTTTCATGTCTTCAGTTGACCAAAAAATAATCTTAAAAACATTTTCTTTTGGAAGGCTGGCTGGCTGCCAAAGATCACCACTGACTAGCTAATTAATTAGCCTGAGGTGAACGCTAGCTATCAGTAAACAGAAGTGACGTGGTGGCTGGCGTCTGGTGTGGGCGCCAGTGTTTGCGTGTCGGCCCGCCCCCGCGAAGCTCCGACCTGCCGACAGCAGAGGAGCAGAAGAAAGTAGCTGCACCTTCACCACAATGAAGGCTGAAAAACAGAACCATTTTCAGTACAAACATTTCCTCGCCATGTGGCGGATAGCCCTCTGAGAAGAACAACTATTCCAAAAATATACACAGGAAAGAATGTACAAATGTATATACAAGTTGTGAATAAATATGCATATAAATACTGTACAGTAACTTACAGATTCTGAAACCACTCGGCCTACAAGTCCTTTGACCCCTAACCCCCCCCCCTCCCCCTATTTGTTAAATGCGACCTTGGGTACCTTGAAAGGCGCTATATAAATCCAAGTTATTATTATTATTGTTATTAATGAGCAAATGATGACCGTTGTTTGATAATGAAGTTCATTTTTTCTGTTTTTTTTATTCTTCTTAGGAACCCAAACCCGTCCCGTGTGTGGGCGGAGTCAGTTCTGCCCCGCTGGCAGCAGGTGCTGTCCTCTGACTCGTCGCCCATCTACCTGGAGCTAAACCCCGCCCTCCGACATCGACAGGGTCTGAGTCAGAGCTCCTGCTCCTTCTGGAGCACACTGGGAACCAGACTGACCCGTCTGAGTGGTGAGACCACAACTCTGCTGGAGTCTATTCAGTCCACCTCTACTTTACTCTTTTTAAACATACTATACTATGACATTTTTAGGCCTTTATTTCCACAGGACAGCTGAAGACATGAAAGGGAGCGAGAGGGGGGAATGATGCATGTCATTCCCCCTTCTCTCCCCCTTTCCTGTGCAAAGGGCTGCAGGTCGGAATCAAACCTGCGGCACCTACTCTACCAACTGAGCTAACCCGGCTACATTCTGACTTGTTTTATGACTTTTTGGACATACTATACTATGACTTTTTTATGACTTCTTTTGACATGACTATGATTTTTTATGACTTTTTTCAACATACTACTGTATACTATGGCTGTGTCTCAAACCGCACACTTCTGTCAGTCCACTGCTAACGTGCACTGACCACTTCCTGCCGTAGTGCCCACTTTGGTTGGTTAGCATTGTCCCAAAAGGAAAACTTACCGGAAATGACGAGCAGTCGGCTCACCGCCTCTGAAAATCTGACGAAGATCTTCTAAACTGACCTTTGTTGATCTGAAATGAAGACAGATTCAGCAGCTGCACGGCCTGTTTCTCTCTTCAGATGTTTTCAGAAACACGTTACGGTGACCTATCGTCGTAAAAAACGAGATCGTATTCTGAATGAGACGCCATGATGCTCTGCTGTGAAATCCGGGAGGAGCCAGAGCCACGTGACGCGTTCGTCCAATCAGCTGCCGGTCGACGTCCCTGGTCCCTCCCCTTTCCGCTGCGTAGTCAAGACGGCGCCCGTTTAGTGCGAGTAGTGTCCATCGTTCCACACTGAGCTTTTTGACCGTTTTTAGGGGGTCATCCTGGTACTTTCAGTGCTCTGACTTGTTGCGTTATCTACACGATATACTTAGAACTAAGTGTTTCAAGTGTGCAAGTAGGCGCTTTGAGACAGCTTATGACGTTTTATGATTTTTTGGACATACTATACTATGAATTTTTGTATTACTCTTTTCGACATACTATACTATGACTTTTTTCTGATTTTTTTCTACATACGACTGTATACTTTGACTTTTTATGACATACTTTTGTCACTGACTGTTCAAAACAATGAAAACAAAACACAAGTCGTTACAGCAAAAATGTCTTTCATTTATTTAAACCAACAAAGAATTAAAATGTCAAACATTTAGGTCAGATTATTAGTACCAGAGTTTTGTTCAGCTGAGTCCAAGAAGAAAAAACAACAACATCATCATAAAACATCAGGACAAACACTCTCAAACACGAAATGGGACGTTGTACAGCCGTGACATGTGCCCCCCCTCCCACCCGCTGCTCCGACATTGCTACGGATGATGTGCATCCAATTCAGAGTGTCCTATGTAAAAGGAAAAGCAAAGACAAGGATGTGGAGCTTGAAGCAGAGTTTCCCCTTTATGTCTCTCCAACATGGAACAAGTGGGGTGTACTCTAGTAGAATTGGGAATAACAGGTGTTCACATCAGACGACCCAACGACCCCTATTGGCTTCTGCAACACAAAGACAAGCAGCCAAAAGAGGCAGGGTCGTTGCAATATACTATTACTTTTTTAAGACATGACTAAGTTATAGTATAGTACGTCAAAAAAAAGTCATATATAGTATGTTGAAAAGTCAAGAAAAAAAGTCATATGTACCGTATTTTTCCGGAGTATAAGTCGCATCAGTCAAAAAAATGCGTCATGAAGAGGAAAAAAAACATATATAAGTCTCACTGGACTATAAGTCACATTTATTTAGAAATTTATTTCACAAAATCCAAGACCAAGAACAGACATTTAATCTGGAAAGGAGAGTTCTTAAACTACCCAACAGCACCCCAGAACAAGGGGCTGAATACGGTAGGTGTCCTCTATGTTAACGTAACACATTAACAGTTATTAAACTACCCAACAGCCCCCCAGAACAAGGGGCTGAATACGGTAGGTGTCCTCTATGTTAACGTAACGTAGCTGCTCTGTTGACGAGCCTCTCCCAGCAGCACGTTGTTCAAGCACCCATCTGTGGACTCCTTCCTCCAGCTCTGGCCATCTGGATTTCAGCGCGACTAGCTTTCTTTGTTTTCTTCATTGCAGTAAGACTAACCTTTTCTCCAGTCCCTCACAAGTTTCTCTCTCACTCCAAACTCTCCTTCTGCTGCTCGATGACCGTTTTCGGCTGCGTGTTTTACTACCTGCAGTCTCCTGCAGCTTCTTTTCTTTCTCAGTTGTCTTTAGGAGCAGCATATAGTCGTCACGAGCCTAGAGCGCCTCTCGCGGCTGTAGACGGTGATGTTTTCAGCATGAAATAACATTTAAAACATGTTACATTATATATATTTTGATATATATAAGTCGCACCTGACTATAAGTCGCAGGACCAGACAAAGCATGAAGAAAAGTGAGACTTATAGTCCGGAAAATACGGTAATATGTCGAAAAGTCTGGAAAAAAAGTCATAGTATAGTATGTCTAAATATTAATCATAGCGGATTCATTTTTAAATACTTAAAACATGTCCGGAGGGGGACTTAAACATTAATAATGATTGGATATTAAATGTATAATAGTTCAAACCGCTCTGTGTACATTTATACATGTTATTTTGGGGCTCTAAAAAAGACTTTCCCCTGTCTTTCTTTCTCCAGGTGAGTCGGGGGCGGAGCCTGTCCAGCCTGCGCCTGAGCTCCCATTGGCTGCACCATCCAGCCAATCACAGACTGAGAAAGACGCCTACAGCTAAACTAATGACGTCATCATGTCCTCGTGACGTCACAGTTTCCTGCCTCCAGATTCAGTTTGATCTAAAACAGTGAATAAGTAAAATAACTCCTGTCTTAATCAATAAATATCATTTTTAAGTCTCTCTGCTGACTCTGTGTTCTGAACTTCCTCAAACGGCTGTCATTAAAAAAACACAACTTGTACTGTAACAAGGTGTTTTGTTGTGGTATTAGTACTTTTACTGCAGTAAAGGATCTACAAACTCCCTCCACCACTGGTGTGTACTAAATACAAGGCAGGAAATACTAACATGTGCTGTCAGTTGTAACAGGGGTCTACTTCTCTTGACTTTACAGTTCATGAAGCCCCAGTTAAAACTCTTTATTGCTGCTGATTGTAGTAATTATACTCTGTGTTGTGTTGTGATGATGATGGTGGACTAGCTGACGGTTGGACTCCCAATGGAAGTGTTGTATGTTTAGTTGCAGCGCTGCGTTGCCGATGTGTGGAAAAGGAACTTCGTTGATACTGTTGATTACTAAAAGGTTTATTACATCCGGGATTTCAGCATCATGACGGATCCTGCAGAACCCGGAGAGTACAAAGCCAACATACACTCTGTCTTGCTGCAGCAAGAACATGGCTTATAAGGGGTATGTTTAGGTAACATGTTAGATAAGGTCTGAGTCCCTTTGAGGTCAGAGTCTCTTTGGGGGGCTCCAACACCACACATAAAATCATTGATCCCACTCAGCCCCCAATCCCAGAATCACATAGAACATCCTCTTCAACACATCGCTCCACTGAGAGGAACATCATTAATCTTAGGTCACTAACACAGAGCTCATGATGTCTCAGCACATTTGAGCTTTATACAGACTTTAACCTTATAGGCTCTTCAGATACTACAGAAGAAAGACGGACAGCTTCGATGTGGATCTGTGGAACGCAGATTCATCACTAACAAGCACGTCAGAATCTGAGGGATACGAGCCCGGTCTGAGTACTGGTGAGTGATTGAACTATTGACAAATAGGATCAATTGTCCACATTCAAAGACTTAGCGTTACAAATTGTAATTCACACAAAGATACTAATAATACAGATGGATATTTATACACAGAGTATCACTCTGGATGTAGTAACTGTCTCTCATATAGGCAATACATTAATATTTACAGGTTTTCCCACAGTCACACTCTCACCTGAGGGTCTGACTAAGCTTTACACCTTAGGTACTGTAACCTATTAAATAACAGCATAAAAATATGAAAATAACACAATTATGTACACTTTACAACTACCAAAGAAGGCAAAATTACTGACGAAAATACTTATAGCTTACATTGAGTATTTACTCCTGGAGTATACCTGTATTTCACTGCAAAGACAACTTTGTTCCTGGGGTGTTAAGTAGTTTTTTTTAGGAAATGTGTGAGTAACGGGACCGTGGTTACCTTTGATTGACAGGTGTCTCCACCAATCACATTCTGTCATGGAGGTTTTCGCCCTCTTCATGTCGTCTAAATGGGAGCGAAAAACATGTTGAGATTTCAGATTACAGCATCAAACAACTAAAATACACAGATGAATTGAAGTCATAGTATAGTGTGTCGAAAAAAACTTTAAAATAAAGTCATAGTATGTTGAAAAACTTAGTAAAAAGTCATAGTATAGTAGTCTACCTTCTGAGTGAAAGGGGCTATCAAAGCTTCTTTTCTCTGGGGCCAATAACTGAACTGTGAAACAGTCTCATTTAGGAGGTTTTCCCTTTAAAATACCGATCTTAACTTGGTTAATCTATCTGGTATTCTTTAAAGGAACAAAAGGAAGGGGTGAGTCCGAGCACCGACTGTGTTCAACCAGCTTGTTATTACAGTAGGTACACAAATAATCACAGACAATTACTATTTACAGTATAATAGAATGTATTTAACAAAAACTAAGCAAAAACAAACCAGCATGTGGGGAGACACGTCTGTGTCTGTGTGAGTGTGAGTGTGTGTGAGAGAGTGCGAGGAGGAGGGGGTGTCGAAATGTAGTCTAGCCCAAAGACTACAAAAATGGCTACTCTTGTGAGCTGCACAACACTATTTAGCCTCAAGAGGGCGGTAGTGGTGCTGGGTGCAGCGCTGTGTGGCTACAGCAAGCCGGTTAGCTTTCAGGCTAACGTCTTACAGACCAAAGAACACACTAGCTATGTGCTAGCAGTTTAGCTATTCCCGCACGTGTTTGTGTGTGTGTGTGTGTGTGTGTGTGTGTGTGTGTGTGTGTGTGTGTGAGAGAGAAGAAAGGGCAAAGAAAGAGAAACACTTAGATCTTAGTTATCGATAATGACCAGCCCTCTCAGTAACTTGTGTGCTTCCTTCAGCAGCGTGAGCCACCAGTGGAAGACTGGGGTTTTTGGGTGGTCAGGCTGTTTATGGCTCAGGTCCCCTGACCTGGCTCCATGCCGTTTTATGGTCCGAGGAGCCAATGGGAGATCAGAGTTCTCGGACCTGTGGCCATTTTGTGCAGTAACACTTATGTGTGACCTGCAGGCTGTTGCTAGAAAATAGGTGATGAACCCTCTTTTCTGAGGAGACATGGGTTGGAATTTACCATGTAGGCCCTTCTTTGTCTCAGACCCATTGTCTCTGAGCACATGCTGGCCGGAAATCCTTTCGTTGAAAAAAATAATGTTTAACCCACTACTGGATGGTTCCAACAATATACTTCATATAAAGAAAAGGAGGAACTAAGATAATAAAAAACATGTAATGCTCCGTCTCAGTTCTACAGTCAGTCAGCGTCTTTGTCATCGCTGCTGCAGGTTCAACATTCAAGTAAAACATAAAAAAAAGTAAGGATAGCAGTTTGGGACTGAAAGATTTCCTGTTGCTTCATGTTCCTGAAACGGCCTATTTGTGTGACGTCCTGTTGTTTTCTTTAAACACCCCCCCCCCAACAACGCAGTCATTACATCATAATCCAATTCCAGTTTGTGTATTTGCCAGCTGACTGGGGGTGGGTGGGGGCCTATCTGCGTCACACTGCTTAAAACGTAAATGAAACAGAGTGACGCTGCGTTCAGACCAAAAAAATAATGATTTGCAAGGGATTGAGGGAACAGTCAGCTTGTTCCACAAACTCCCGGGTACTTCACTGCTTGTGTTTGGTGTTTTATAACGTTCTAGTGGAAGAGATAGAGGCAGTGATGTTTCCTGTTTCGACAGGAAACAAGTCTGATCCATGCTCACATCATTGGCCACCGCAGCCTTACGTGGGGTTAAGTCAGTCTCAAGCCAAGCTCACTCACACACACACACACACACACACACACACACACACACACACACACACACACACACACACACTTTGCCTAGAAGCAGAGAGACACCCCCCTTGTGAGGGGAGAATAGGAGCGTAGGGAGAGGGTAGTGTGGGAGCTCATTCGAACCGAGATCCTGGTGGACTGGGCTCTGACTTGATGCTGTTGTTAGGAAAACTTAGACTCTGTTTTTGTGAACCCACAGCTGTGTTTGTAATCTTTTATGCTGAACTCAGTAAACTCTGCTTAACTTAAATCTATCGTGATGTTTGGGTATGTATGAGTTTTGGTATCCTATCAATGAATACACGGGAATTAGAGTAATTGGAGTCAGATATCTCTGACTCCAATGAGTCAGAGACAGCCCAGTTTCATAAAAAAAACCTTCTTTCAAGCATTACAACACTTCTTTAAGACGCACAGGATGAGTTGAGACACTTTCTAATGAAAAACCTCTTGGGAAAACAAAGAGGAACTGAGATAATAACCACAAAGACATATAATGCTCCGTCTCAGTTCTACAGTCAGTCAGCGTCGTTCTCATCACTGCTGCAGGTTCAACATTAGAACAAGTCAAACATTAAATCAGCTCATTAAAAAAGAAAGGATGGCAGTTTGGGACAGAAAGATTTCCTGTTGCTTCACGTTACTGCTCGCTGGTAAGACATGGACTTTATTTACGTTACGTTAATATCTTTTCTGATGTTTTTGATAAACTCTAGAAACATTTATGCTTCTGAAGTTGCAGCTCTGCATCTGTTTTATTATTTTCTCGTTTAGTAGCTGAGAGGGATGGATTTGTTCATAGTTTACCATGGTGTAGTTGTATAGTTGTTTTATGGTCTCTCTCCTCTCTTGCTGTAGTCGACAGTTGCACTGCATCGTGTCGACGACTGCTGTAGTTTGTCATGTTAGTGCTGTTCAGTAAAAAGTATTTTAAACTAACTTTTTGGGGGTAAGTTCTGTTCTTCAATTTTCTTTGTGAATGAATAATGTAAAAAAACAAAACAAAGTAAAATAGCCCCACATCATCACATACCCTTCACCGTACCTAGAGATTGGCATGGTTGTATTTCAGTTAGCCTAATAGCTGGTTTGATCTGCATTGAGAGATGATGTTATGGAAAGAACCCCATGTCAATCTCTAGGTATGGTGAAGGGTATGTGATGATGTGGGGGTATGGTGAAGGGTATGTGATGATGTGGGGGTATGGTGAAGGGTATGTGATGATGGGGGGGTATGGTGAAGGGTATGTGATGATGTGGGAGGGTATGGTGAAGGGTATGTGATGATGTAGGGGGTATGGTGAAGGGTATGTGATGATGTGGGGGTATGGTGAAGGGTATGTGATGATGTGGGGGTATGGTGAAGGGTATGTGATGATGTGGGGGGTATGGTGAAGGGTATGTGATGATGGGGGGGTATGGTGAAGGGTATGTGATGATGGGGGGGTATGGTGAAGGGTATGTGATGATGTGGGGGGTATGGTGAAGGGTATGTGATGATGGGGGGGTATGGTGAAGGGTATGTGATGATGTGGGGGGCCAAGGGAACTTTATCAGGATCATAGTATCCTGGATCCATGAAATAACTGGCCTTTCAAAATAAAAAGTCTGCCTGCCTCTATGGGAATCTAACATAGGGGTGGACTGACTTATGCCCCCCTGTATTTTAAGGAAGAACATTTATTTATTTACGATACATTATTCATTCACAAAGAAAATTGGTGTCCTTAAAGGCTGGATTTTTTAATTAAGGCATTAATCATAAAAAATATTTTGTATTCCTCTTTTTAAACAACTTTAGCATGGGTTCATAAACTTATGCTGAGCACTGTAACTTCTCTGAGAAGCTCTTTTACATCTAAGCTAAACTGGTATTGTATCTAAAATGTCCCTAGCCTGATTGATATTGAATCAAAAGTGTTATTGAATCGGGAACTTGTGAATTCGGAATCAAATTTGGGAAATTATCTGCGATATCCAGCCCTATTTTGATTAGTTTTCACATCAAAGCATTCACTCTAAATCAAGTTTCTTCATTCCTAATCTCACTGTGTTGTTGTTCCAGGTGCTCTGGGTCAAAGAGTGAACTATCCAGATTCTGTTTGTGGCGTGAAAGGATCGACCGTCACCCTCCCCTGCTCCTTCACACCACTGGAGTCTGTTGCTGATGATATAGGAAAACCCTTTGATCGAGGTCGTCAGAGTCGTCTGGTGCAAGGGCCCTTACATTTGTGGGACAGACGCTCAGTCAGTGTACGACAGCCAATCACAGAACAACGACCCTCGTTACAGATACCTGAGAGACAAGAAGGGAGACTGCACTTTACAGATCTCAGATTTACAGGAGAAAGACGACGCAACTTATCGCTTTAGAGTGGAAACTAATAAACTCAGAGCATCTTTTACTCCCCCAGTAGGAGTGAGAGTCACAATCGTAGGTAAGAGCGTCACATGATAATGCTTTAAACACAACTATGGCAATAATATACATTCTGACTTTGTTTAACAGAGGTTCTGACTCTGTCTCCTTTTTTCAGTTGTAAAATATTAAAACTGACATATGTTCATTTCATTTTTATTCCTATTGGTTTAGTTTTAGTTTTTCTTGAAGGTTTTATTTTTTTATTTAGTTTAACTTTACTAAAAATATTTTTTTACTGCTTCCACTATGATGGGTGATAGTGTAAGACAAACACATTCCACCTCTGAGATCTTTAATATAATCTTCCCTAATCATGGAGGTGAAGAGAAGAAAGAGTTATTAAAGAGAAGCTGAGGGGGAGTTGGAGACAAGTTTTAATTTCTCACCAAGTCTTTTAAAAGAGCTGAAGGAACAATGACTAAAAAATACGATGACATTTGTGTTTTTATCTTTTGCATTAAATGTTCCTCTGACAGAAGCCAGGTTCCTGTTTCTGAGGATCTTTATTAACTCATAACAGCCACATGTTGTAACAGAAAGTGATGAAAGGCAGCGCTGATCTCTCGATGACCCTCCGTAAAGACATGAAGAAGTGTTTAAAAATAACAGAACAGGATGTTCAGTGACTAGCCTGCACAGTCATGTTTGCTTTCTTGCGAACGCACGTCCTGCAGAATCTAACATATTACTTTACTCAAAAATGTAACTGACACAAACTCAAGTTACAATTATTGCAATAAAATACAAGTTAACAATAACATATGTTAAACATACAGCAGCATCTGTGCATGAGAGGGAGATAGATGCTCAAAGTCACCAGCTTTGGCGCTGGTGATTCTCCTTTGGCGCTGGTGATCTCCTTGGCGCCGTTGGCGCTCTTTGGCGCCGGTGATTCTCTTTTGGCGCCGGTGATTCTCCTTTGGCGCACCTTTGGCGCTGATGATTCTCCTTTGGCGCTGGTGATTCTCCGTTGGCACCAGTGATTTTCTTTTGGCGCCGGTGATTCTCCTTTGGCGCACCTTTGGCGCACCTTTGGCGCTGGTGATTCTCCTTTGGCGCACCTTTGGCGCTGATGATTCTCTTTTGGCGCCGGTGATTCTCCTTTGGCGCTGGTGATTCTCCTGCTGGCGCTGGTGATTCTCCTTTGGCGCTGGTGATTCTTCGTTGGCGCCGGTGATTCTCCTTTGGCGCTGGTGATTCTTCGTTGGCGCTGGTGATTTTCTTTTGGCGCTGATGATTCTCCTTTGGCGCTGGTGATTCTTCGTTGGCGCTGGTGATTTTCTTTTGGCGCCGGTGATTCTCCTTTGGCGCTGGCTATAAACCTCTTTGGGGGGAGTGCCAAAACTTTCTCTAAGTAGGAAAACCCTGATGTCATCCTGCACGCAGTGATGATTTTACAGCAGTTTCATTTAATAAAAGTGTCAATAAAGATAATGCTAATAATCATCAGTTGAATATTTTAACATTTTAGAATTTTGATTAATTCACAGATTAAATAATTTGCGCCGTCGGTCGCCTGTACAGAACACCGCAATATCTTTGGGCTTACGTGTTAAAAGGCGGAGGCATAACTTTCCCCCACGTTTCTTCAAAACTTTTGGTCGAAAAGACATCAATCAAAGTGATTACCAATCAATGGATATTCCCTGGTAAAGGAGCACACAAACTTGCTTGTTTAGCTTTTAAAGGTCCAGTGTGTAACGTGTTTAGTTGTTTATTATCAAAATCTGTGTTGCCCATTCACAAACTTGTCCTTTTTCATGAATATTTACCTCCACCATCAATTCCAAGTATTCCTATTAGCTTGAAATTTTACAATTGCATGAACTGGGGTAGATGCTCCATATTCATGCTACGTCAGCTGTTAAGGGAGGTACAGAACATACTGCTCCTCCTTTCGCGTTTTCGCTGTCACATGATGAACTAACAGCTGCTGCTAATGCTGCTAACAGGTATCGTAGCTTCCTGAAGAAGGAAACATGGAGGACCACACGTATTCAAAATCCAAATTTCAGGAACAGGAGTCTCCTTCTTCTTCACCCAGAAAAAGGAGATTGAAAAAAAGCAAGAGACCAGCTTTTTTGAAGCGTGAAGGCTACCGTAGCTGTAATAAGTACTTTGAACTGCGTGGTGCGAGAGAGTTGATTGATGATATGTGATCTCAACGCTAGACGGGAGACATTCCCACACGTTGGACCTTAAGTGTTCGAAACACCATTGGTCTCGTAATTATAGAAGACAGTGAAAAGCAGAAAATCTGCCCACTGGAGAGCCTTGATCCAGATAATAAAGTACTCACTAAATTAATTACATAAATTGGTCCAGTTTAACTTTCTGTTGCTCAGCAACAGATTGAAGACATCAGTAAGTGACTTTAAAGTCACGTCACATTACCTTAAAACTATGTACTGCCAATTTATAATGAATATTTATTTTACATATTTACTTCAGATGGTGTTCAGATGAAGATCAGAAGCTCCAGAGATGACGGAGAGTTTAAAAGAGGGGAAGCAGTCACACTGAACTGTTCTGCTGAAAGCTGCACTATCCACCAACTGGAGGTCACCTGGTTCAGAGATGGCCACGCCCTCTCAGAGACTGGCCCCGCCCTCCAGCTCAGCTATCTGACTGCAGAGGATTCTGGGAACTACACCTGTGGTTTGAAGAGGAACATCCGCACCCTCTCCGTCCCGTACAGCCTGCATGTGGAGGCTGATGAGGCAGAAGCAGCAGAAGAGGAAGGTTTGTTTGTTTTCTGTTTACTGGAAATATGTATTTAAGCTTAAATAGAGTTGTGAAGTAGATGGACTCTATTACTGGGGATTTCAATAAATTACCCTAACTATATTCCATCTATCGCACTCAAGCTCCCTCTATATCTCTTCCTCTCTCTCCCTCTCGCTCTCCTAGTTACATGCGTTGGAGCTAAGGGTATCTGGATCAATGTATCAGTTCAATGATCAACGGCCCAATAATATTGATGCAAATCGTCTGTAAGATTCTCCTTTATTTTAGATTTAGACTTTAAATGTATTCTTTTTATTAAAAGGTTTGTTTATCATTTGCATGTCTGGATGAGCTCAGTAATAAAATTGTCAAATCATATTTGTAGTTGCTTAACTTTGTCAAACAGACATTCACGATATTGTCTCATATCGATCGCAGGACCCTGAATTCACGATCACAATCGTATCGTGACAGACATTAAGATATCAGCATCAGTATTGTTGTCAAAAGAAAGGATATGATATTATATGAAACTTGTGATTTACACCCCTAGTTGCAGTTGTATGTTTTCAAAAAGGAAACCCTGCCTTTGCATTTTATTTTCATCACAGTCTTTTAAAGAAATACGTTAGACATGTGGGAGGAGGTCTCGGGAAGACCCAGGACTAGGTGGAGGGACGTCCAGCTGGGAGGAGGGCTCGGGGAGACAGGACTAGGTGGAGGGACGTCCAGCTGGGAGGAGGTCTCGGGGAGACCCAGGACTAGGTGGAGGGATTATATCTCTAACCTGGCCTGGGAACGCCTCGAGATCCCCCCAGTCGGAGCTGGTTAATGTGGCCCGGGAAAGGGAAGTTTGGGGGTCCCCTGCCGGAGCTGCTACCCCCAGCGACCCGACCCGGATAAGTGGGACGAAGATAGATGGATGGATGGATGGACGTCAGACATGTGGCTTTGACTTACAACTGAACATTTAGCCCACTTTCTATAAAATACCGAGATATACATATGTCGTCTATCGTCATTCAGCCAAAAAAAATACTGCGATATGATTTTTGGTCCATATCGGCCAGCCCTAGTAGATCTTCCTGATGTTTAATGTCTAGAGTCCAACAGTCCTTTCTGATCTGTTTCACAGGAACTAAAGCATCTGACCCACTGCTGGCTGTTCGTCTGCTTATCTTCACTCTGCACACTGTTCTCATCATCATAGTAACGGCCATCATCATCAAAAGGTCACTTTCTAATCAGTCTGCTGAGTCATGTTCCTGTATTTATATCAGTCTGCTGAGTCATGTTCCTGTATGTATTTCTCAGAACAAAAACATTTCTACATGAATCTGAAACATGAGAGTTCGTAGAGTCGTTCATTTTGCATTTTATTAAACTAAACTATTATGTGGCTCTACTGCGTTTTAGCTTTTATCGTGAAATTGTATTTTTACTTCATCTTAAGTTATTTGTGAAGCACTTTGTAACTTGAGTTTGTGTCAGTTACATTTTTTTGAGTACAGTAATATGTTAGATGCTACTCTGACTATTACGTCCGTCTTTACAGGACGTGCGTTCGCAAGAAAGCAAACGTGACCGTGCAGGTGAGTCACTGAACATCCTGTTCTGTTTATGTATTTGATATTATTTAATAATTAACCTTCATGTCTCTATGGAGGGTCTCTGAGAGTTCAGAGCTTTCTTTCATCACTTCCTGTTACAACCTGGGGCTGTTATGGGGAAATAAAGTACCTCAGAAACAGGAACCTGGCTTCTGTCAGAGGAACATTGGACGCAACAGATAAAAAACAAAAATGAAGTAAACAACGTCCACAGCAGTGTATTTTTTCATTTACCTGAAGTTGCTGCATTCTGGCTGCTGTCTGTAGATTCCTTCATGCTCAGCTCGTATTCTTCCAGATGTTTCATACCAGATGTTGTAACAGCGGTGATGTTGTGTATTGTTTAGGGTCCTCGCCACCACCAGACTAATCAGCATTGCAGATTGAACATGTAGCTGGACTTGAATGGCCTTCTTTTGACTGAAAGTACTGCCAAACAACACTTTTTCTGCTCACCAGTTCCATTTCCACTTCCTCTCAGCCTGCTGCATTGAAGCTCCACCTACGTAAACACCTTCCCGTAATCAACGGCGCCGTCATTACGGCGACCAGCGTAGCGCAGCGTGTACAAGCGTAGGGGTTCAGTAGAAACCCAACCCCGTCAAAAAGCCCAATATTCAGCCCAATCAGAACCTGAATCCTGGATTCGGTTCATCCCTGATTAAAAGACTTGGTGAGAAATGAAAACTTGTCTCCAACTCCCCCTCAGCTTCTCTTTAATAACTCTTTCTTCTCTTCACCTCCATGATTAGGGAAGATTATATTAAATATCTGTTTCTCTTTGATTATCATCCATCAAAGGGGAAGCAGTAAAAACTAAAACCTTCAAGAAAAACTAAAACTAAACTAATATAAATAAAAATGAAATGAACGTGTCCGTTTTAATATTTTACAACTGAAAAAAGGAGACAGAATCTCTGTCAACTCTCACCGTGACATTGAAATACTAACAAACTAAACTAAAACTAACAAACACTCTGAAAACTAACTCAAACTATTATACTATATATATTATACTATAACTATTATACTATATATATTATACTATAACTATTATACTATATATATTATACTATAACTATTATACCCTTGCTCTGATGTTGACTCAACCTAAACACTAAAAAGCTGAACTGCTCACCAGAAATGAAGTGTATTGTGATAATGATTATTATTATACTGACACAGAGAAAACTCCCTAAGCCAGTAAGCTTAGAGGGAGATCCCCATGAGCTTTCCTCTAGCGCCCCCCCCTCAGGACAGACTTTAGATTTGTAGCTCCACTACTGAAGGAAGTCTGCAGGACTTTGAGCCACTGTGGCTGTCGGCTGCTTGTTTTTTTCTGCTGTTTGAACTCTGCTTTGTGTTTCAGCCTCCAGATGCCGTAGAGGAGCTGAGACGTCCAGAGGAACGAGGCCGGGCTGTCTGATATTATCATCTGTAACATATCTGCTCTAATATTACATCACTGGACCTTTATCTCTGATATTATCATCTGTAACATATCTGCTCTAATATTACATCACTGGACCTTTATCTCTGATATTATCATCTGTAACATATCTGCTCTAATATTACATCACTGGTGCTTTTAATCTCTGTTGTTCATATGATTTACAGGACATCAAACATACAGTGCTCAGCATAGAGATCGGCATGGTTGTATTTCAGTTAGCCTAATAGCTGGTTTGATTTGCATTGAGAGATGATGTTATGGAAAGTACCCCATGCCAATCTTTAGGTATGGTGAAGGGTATGTGATGATGTGGGGGGTATGGTGAAGGGTATGTGATGATGGGGGGTATGGTGAAGGGTATGTGATGATGTGGGGGGTATGGTGAAGGGTATGTGGTGATGTGGGGGTATGGTGAAGGGTATGTGATGATGTGGGGGTATGGTGAAGGGTATGTGGTGATGGGGGGGTATGGTGAAGGGTATGTGATGATGGGAGGGTATGTGATGATGTGGGGGGTATGGTGAAGAGTATGTGATGATGTGGGGGGGTATGGTGAAGGGTATGTGATGATGGGGGGGGTATGGTGAAGAGTATGTGATGATGTGGGGGTATGGTGAAGGGTATGTGATGATGGGGGGGGTATGGTGAAGGGGTATGTGATGATGTGGGGGGGGTATGGTGAAGGGTATGTGATGATGGGGGGGTATGGTGAAGGGTATGTGATGATGTGGGGGCCAAGGGAACTTTATCAGGATCATAGTATCCTGGATCCATGAAATAACTGGCCTTTCAAAATAAAAGTCTGCCTGCCTCTATGGGAATTTAACATAGGGGTGGACTGACTTATGCCCCCTGTATTTTAAGGAAGAACATTTATTTATTTACGATACATTATTCATTCACAAAGAAAATTGGTGTCCTTAAAGGTTGGATTTTTCCTATTTTTTTAAATAAGGCATTAAGATCAATTTCCAAAAGAAGATTTTTTATTCCTCTTTTTAGTTAGCTTTACCATGGGTGTGTTCACTTATGCTGAGTCTGTATGTACGTGAATATTGTTGTTTACACCTTTATATGACATTGTATATTCTACACATATTAATTCCTACAATGTCATGAATATAATATAAAAACAGTCCCTTTGTAATCTAATAAAAATACTTTTATTTCAGGAGTTTTCTGCTTGTTTCAGTTGACTGCTGCTCACCAGACAGTGAAAAAACCTGTGTTTTATAAAGTATAAAGAATGTTTTGTACTAATATTTGGCAGTTTTGAGACATATCTGATAGAACTATATCGACGATTGATTAAACGATTAGTTGTCAACTATTAAATTAATTGCCAACTATATTTTGAGAGTCGATCAACCAGTTGGAGTCATTTTCGTACATCTACTATTTTGAAAAAATACAAATTATGATTTGATTGGAAGAATAAATTAACATACATGCACACCAGGGTTTCTGCAGGTTTCACCAAGTCAAATTTAAGACTTTTTAAAGATCTTTTAAGACCATTATGAATCAAATTTAAGACCTATATAGACAAAAAATATGCAGCTGATAATGTAGGGAGCCACTGAAATAAATCACTACCTGTTTTCTTTGCTTGTGAGAAGGTCATTGTTGATTAATAAATTGGGATAACGCTGGGATCCCCGCCGGTAAAAAAAGAAAATGGCAGTGGACAGCGGGAGCATCACAGGAAGTATTACATTGACGTAGGGAAGATTAAGACCTTTGTAACATTATTTAAAAACCTAAAACACAATACTTTAAGATTGTTTTAAGGGCTTAGACTTTTAGACTTTTTGAAGACCCTACGGAAAACCTGACACACATATTAACATATAGTCAACTCTAACACCTGAACATTACATGTTGTAGTTATGTAAGAGTGGGAGAAAACTAGCTAGCAAGTGAGCACAGACGTTTGGCTAAAAGTAATGAATAAATGGTAGAAATAACTTGTTAAAAGTAATAACTTAACAGTCCAAATGACTAGCTACAGTAATGGAGAAACGGTTAAAGTAGGTAAAAGTCAAAATAGTTAGCTAACGGCTGACATAGGCTTTGAAGTCTGTTTTAAGCCTGTCGGTTTATCCATCCATCCATCCATCTTCATCCGCTTATCCGGGGTCGGGTCGCGGGGGTAGCAGCTCCAGCAGGGGACCCCAAACTTCCCTTTCCCGGGCCACATTAACCAGCTCCGACTGGGGGGATCCCGAGGCGTTCCCAGGCCAGGTTAGAGATATAATCCCTCCACCTAGTCCTGGGTCTTCCCCGAGGCCTCCTCCCAGCTGGACGTCCCTCTACCTAGTCCTGGGTCTCCCCCGAGACCTCCTCCCAGCTGGACGTGCCTGGAACACCTCCCTAGGGAGGCGCCCAGGGGGCATCCTTACCAGATGCCCGAACCACCTCAACTGGCTCCTTTCGGCGCAAAGGAGCAGCGGCTCTACTCCGAGCTCCTCACGGATAACTGAGCTTCTCACCCTATCTCTAAGGGAGACGCCAGCTACCCTCCTGAGGAAACCCATTTCGACCGCTTGTATCCTGGATCTTGTTCTTTCGGTCATGACCCAGCCTTCATGACCATAGGTGAGGGTAGGAACAAAAACTGACCGGTAGATTGAGAGCTTTGCCTTCTGGCTCAGCTCTCTTTTCAGTCACAACGGTGCGATAAATTGAATGTAATACCGCACCTGCTGTGCCGATTCTCCGACCAATCTCCGCTCCATTGTCCCCTCACTCGAACAAGACCCCAAGGTACTTGAACTCCTTCACTTGGGGCACTTTCGGTTTATAACACGGTTTATTTACGGTCGTGCTTGTACATTTTTAAGACACCTAGTCACTTAGTTTATTAGTTTCCCTTCTGGATTTTGTGCTGTCTTTTGTTTGAAATTGTTGCCTATTCTTGTCTAGATTGTAGTCTAAAATGTAGGACACATCATCAGTAGTGAACATTGGGAGATATTTGGTGTTTCGGCCATTACCATCTAGACACCATCCTCCAAGGGCGGCTCTCCCGAGCTTGATCAGTCCTCAGAATGTCTCCTATAGCCAATTGAAGTTTTAATCAGTGTTACGGTCTGTTTTGGGGCATATTAGGTTCTGTTTTGACGTTTAATTTTTACTTTATATTTATTGTTTGAAAAAATGTTGTTTAAAATGCAATAGTATTACAGTAATCTAAGTAAATTGATCATTGATTTGATTTTTTACCATCTTGTATCTACTGAAACATGTCTGGTTTGACGTCATAGTAATATAATCTGACTTACCACCTGACCAACATAGATATCTGTTAACAGCGCAAGCTAGAACCATCCATATCAGCCAGACCCGAGGATCTGGAAGTCCAGGTCTCCAGACCAGTTTTTCTAAGTCCCTTCCTGTGTTCCTTACACCACTCAACTACAGGAGGCGTTGTGGCATTGTCCAATCCAAAGAGGAAACACAGGTGAAAGCCCTCAGTGCAGTCCTACAGACTCAATATGGACAGTCAGAAATCCTGAGGTCTTGGTTTGCAACAGTACCTTCTGTCATGGTTTTGACGCAAAAAAAACCTGGAAGGTCTTAGAGGTGTGAAAGAAAATTATAAAGGAGCTGCAGTGTTTTCCGAATCCAACGGTATCAGTCACGTGTCATGTGTAAAAGTAGTCGAAAGATCGCTTTTAAGGCGTTTGTGGGCGTTAATGTTGTAACTTTCTTCCTGAAGGTCGTAGAGGTTTGAGATGAAGTTACAGTTGAACTATTGAATGTACTGCATCCACCCGTGCCAGTCCCCTGTTTCTACGATGACCGGAAGTGGGCGGAAATTCACTTCCTGGTTGGTTTTTCTGCCATTTCTTCATGAAGAACAATCCTATTTTTTTCATCTACATTTATCTGGATAGCTAAGACTAAATACTAGAGGCCAACAGTTAGTTTAAGAATTACTGTTGTTCAGGGGTTGGGAAATCAAGTGTTTCATGTATCTAACTGGTTATGTTTAGGCAAGAAAAACAAATGGTTACGGTTAGTATCATTGTCGGTCAGATGTTACAGGGTCCACAGTAGAGAAAGTAGAATGAGAGAGATGGTAGAATGAGGGAGACTGGGCTAAGGAGAGGGGTCTGGTCGGGCTAGAACTCTCCCTCGCCAGATCGGGCTGTAGGTCCTGCCTCCCTCTACTAAGAAAGGAGAGGAGAGTGAACTGATTAAGAGAGTAGAATGGGGGATAAAAGGATAGCATGGGTAATCAGCAGTTCCCCAACCGACTGTTAAGTAAGCAGGAAAGGAAGAAAAGTTAGGGTTAGGGTTAGAGTTAGCCACGATACCCCAGTATCTGGGGCACACATCCCATAACCGTCCGGCGCCCCCACCCAGGGCAGGCGATGTCGTGCCGGTCAGGGGGGAAGACGGAAGTTAACGGTAGTTGCATCATCTTGAGTCCCTGCAGTCCTGTAACCGTACAGAAGTCCAGCAACGAACAACCACTCGGGTTTAGATCAGGGAGGCCGTTCCTCCCAATCACGCCTCTCCATGTGTCTCCATCATCGCCCATGTGTGTGTTGAAGTCCCCCAGCAGAACTATGGAGTCCCCCATTGGAGCCCCATGCAGGACTCCACTCAAGGTCTCCAAGAAAGCCGAAAGTAGTAATAAGCCCCCCACTAACCTATGTGCAAGTCTAACGGTAGGGGGCTGCAACTCGCATGCGTGATGATGTCGTTATCTGATCCGTATCTGCGTAGGGGGGTGTGACGGGCGGCGCTAATAATGTATTTTATTTAGATGTGTAAAGGTGTTAAAAAACGTAGACTTAGACCTATGGTTAACGGTTAAAAAGTTAGGGGTAGGGTTAGGGTGTCCAACTGTCATACAGGGAGTGGTTTGTGGTGTTTAAAAAGGCCTTGTTTTAGGCTGTCTGTCCACGGTTCCTGCTGTATTTTCGCTAGCTTGCTAGCTAGCTTGCTAGCTAGCTTGTTAGCTAGCTTGTTAGCTAGCTTGTTAGCTAGCTTGTTAGCTCATTTTTCCCCCAGCTATTTTTCCTCCACTAAAAAGATCTTCTCAACAACTACCGTTACTTTTTCTTTAGTTCCCTTGGTTGAATCAAGAGGAAACATCTTTCAGTCATGTCTACACAATAAAACTATACAATAAAAAAAGCAAATGTGTTTTATGTCTATTCTAAGATATTTCATTCATGAATTAAAACGTTAAAGTGGCATATATAGTCTGCCTCATTAGTCCTTATCCATGTCTTAATATATATTCTGGGTGTGTGTGCGTGTGCGTGGGTGTGTAACAATAAGTTACGGGAGTGAGAAATACAAGGCATCGTGGCTAACACTAATGTTACAGTTGTTGTTTCGGGATGTTCTGTGTGACATAGCCCTTAAAGTGTTTAAAAATGGATGGTTTGTGACTAAAACGTTATCATGAGCTGCTTTAGAGAAGAGTCCCGCACACTGACCATTACGCAAACAACCATTTATTTAGAAAAATACAACGTTTCGGTCTCAGACCTTCATCAGGTAAATCATGAGCTGCTTTAACACATAAGCCCTCGCACATGATTACTTTCTTTTGCATTAATCTTATAAACCAACATGGCAGATTGTTACGTGTAAACATCTTAGGTTATCTAATATTGTATTAGTTGTCTATCCGTGTAACAGAAGTCAAAACAGTAACAGATGAAATAACACAAAGTCCAGAACATTTACATTTAGTGTTCATAAGGATTTGATACCTTTTTATGGTATATTAGCACTTCACAGAGGAGAATCCCACCAATTACATGTATAAAGTGTTGCAGGACTGTTTATTAAATAATAAGACATTTGGTTTTTGTTGTGTTTTAGGATGTTGTATTTTAGACGGTGACATTCAGGGTCTTTTTTTTAACTGTATCCCTTTATGTTTTTAGGTCACCTGCAAAGCTTGTCATTCCTTCACATCAGGTATGTTTAAACAAGCACTGTCCCTGTTTAAACAAGGCATTATCTGACGAGTTGCAAATGGCATGAATAGTTTGAATGTTACCAATAAAAATAAAGTGGTTGTACTCTGAGGTAGCTAGTACATAAAACATCCACTGCACTGAGACTAGACAGACTCAACTGTGTACAGCCTTTAGTTTGTAATACAAAGATGCTGCCATATGAATATACAACAGAAAATAATGAATACTTTTGGAAGTTAACATAGAAAGAAAGAAACATATTTATTATATAAACACAAAGGGTGACATAGAAGCTTTAACAGACACTGTATAGTACAGAAACCTAAACTAAACAACAAGATGGAACAAGAGAGATTGTAAATTAGACTTGAAATGAACTGTTTAACTGCTATTATTCAGACTGTTATTGTAACTACACATATGTATATGTATGTCTGCATATGGTGGTGTGTTATGCACTGTCTACTCTCAATCTCCTAGAAGATTTTTGTATTTTATAAGTTCATATTCAACTAATTGGCAACATAAATTAAGTTTAAATTGTTATGAACAGCATCTAGCGATAAAATGTGGCTGTTGTGTGATTGCATGACTCTGCTTTTTAACTAAGATTTCTGACATATGCTCAAAACCTGAACGATACATTGCTAAATCACCCTTCTTTACGGTTTAACATGTAATGTATGTAATCAATGTAATTAATGTTGGTTGTCAGCTGTTCTGAGACATGAAGTAGATACTGAAACAATTGCTGTAATGAGGCTGGTGTTATTATTTTTTCTTATTTTCAACTAATCTCATTTTTAAAAACAAAAGAACAAAGAGCATTTGTGGCTGTTTAGACCAAACACAGCCCTGCATTTTAAAAAAAGAAGAGAATAAAGCAAGCGGTGGCATTGGTGATGCTGCAGTTACTGGTGAGAAAATGAGATACAACCCAGAGAGTCCAGTTTGACTAACTAAGTGTGTTGCCTCATCAGTTCAGTTTTAGTCCAAAGCCTTCATTAGTAAAAGAAATCACATAATGACAGACAAGATTGTGTTTGACTTCTGTTGTAGTCTCGGAGCACGCGTCATTTGCTGTAAACAACCTGTACTTTTCTTGGTCACTGTAGCGTTGTTGAGATGTTTTATTGTATTTGTAGTTGTAGTTGTGGTCAGATTTCCCCCCTTTTGACTCTCCTGAATGATGCTATCAATGATCTACGATGAGCACAACAGTTTGGTAATTTAACAATGCAGCAACTACGATGCAAGTTCAATTCAGTTTTATTTATAGTGTCAAATCATAACAGGAGTTATCTCAGGACACTTTACAGATAGAGTCGGTCTAGACCACACTCTATAGTTTACAAGGACCCAACAATTCCAGTGATTTCCCCAAGAGCATGCATGAATGTGTAAGTGCGACAGTGGCGAGGAAAAACTCCCTTTTAGGAAGAAACCTGGGACAGACCCAGGCTCTTGGTAGGGGGTGTCTGACGGGACAGACCCAGGCTCTAGGTAGGCGGTGTCTGACGGGACAGACCCAGGCTCTTGGTAGGGCGGGTGTCTGACGGGACAGACCCAGGCTCTTGGTAGGCGGTGTCTGACGGGACAGACCCAGGCTCTTGGTAGGCGGTGTCTGACGGGACAGACCCAGGCTCTAGGTAGGCGGTGTCTGACGGGACAGACCCAGGCTCTTGGTAGGGCGGTGTCTGACGGGACAGACCCAGGCTCTTGGTAGGGCGGGTGTCTGACGGGACAGACCCAGGCTCTGGTAGGGCGGTGTCTGACGGGACAGACCCAGGCTCTGGTAGGGGGTGTCTGACGGACAGACCCAGGCTCTGGTAGGGTGGGTGTCTGACGGACAGACCCAGGCTCTGGTAGGGTGGGTGTCTGACGGACAGACCCAGGCTCTTGGTAGGCGGTGTCTGACGGGACAGACCCAGGCTCTAGGTAGGCGGATGTCTGGACGGACAGACCCAGGCTCTTGGTAGGTGGTGTCTGACGGACAGACCCAGGCTCTTGGTAGGCGGTGTCTGACGGACAGACCCAGGCTCTAGGTAGGGTGGGTGTCTGACGGACAGACCCAGGCTCTTGGTAGGCGGTGTCTGACGGGACAGACCCAGGCTCTTGGTAGGCGGTGTCTGACGGGGACAGACCCAGGCTCTTGGTAGGCGGTGTCTGACGGGACAGACCCAGGCTCTAGGTAGGTGGTGTCTCGACGGGACAGACCCAGGCTCTTGGTAGGCGGTGTCTGACGGACAGACCCAGGCTCTAGGTAGGCGGTGTCTGACGGGACAGACCCAGGCTCTAGGTAGGCGGTGTCTGGACGGGACAGACCCAGGCTCTTGGTAGGTGGTGTCTGACGGGACAGACCCAGGCTCTTGGTAGGCGGTGTCTGACGGGACAGACCCAGGCTCTTGGTAGGCGGTGTTTGACGGGACAGACCCAGGCTCTAGGTAGGCGGTGTCTGACGGGACAGACCCAGGCTCTTGGTAGGTGGTGTCTGAGGGGACAGACCCAGGCTCTAGGTAGGCGGTGTCTGACGGGACAGACCCAGGCTCTAGGTAGGCGGTGTCTGACGGTGCCGGTTGGGGTTTGTGATGAACAGTGGTAATAATAGTCACAATAAAGATATTGTAATAGTTATAATAGTTCATGGTGTAATAGGGCACAGCAGGGCGTAACAGGGCGTGGCGGGGCATTGGCCAGACATAGCAAGTCGAAGCCGGGCATTGCAATGCGTAGCAGGGTGTAATAAGGCACAGCAGGGCGTAGCAGGGTGTAATAGGGCACAGCAGGGCGTAGCAGGGTGTAATAGGGCACAGCAGGACGTAGCAGGGTGTAATAGGGCACGGCAGGACGTAGCAGGGTGTAATAGGGCACGGCAGGCGTAGCAGGGTGTAATAGGACACAGCAGGACGTAGCAGGGTGTAATAGGACACAGCAGGGGCGTAGCAGGGTGTAATAGGGCACAGCAGGGACGTAGCAGGGTGTAATAGGGACACAGCAGGGACGTAGCAGGGTGTAATAGGGCACAGCAGGGCGTAGCAGGGTGTAATAGGGCACAGCAGGGCGTAGCAGGGTGTAATAGGGACACAGCAGGGACGTAGCAGGGTGTAATAGGACACAGCAGGACATAGCAGGGTGTAATAGGGCACAGCAGGGCGTAGCAGGGTGTAATAGGGCGTAGCAGGGTGTAATAGGACACAGCAGGGCGTAGCAGGGTGTAATAGGACACAGCAGGGCGTAGCAGGGTGTAATAGGACACAGCGGGACGTAGCAGGGTGTAATAGGGCGTAGCAGGGTGTAATAGGGCACAGCAGGGCGTAGCAGGGTGTAATAGGGCACGAAGGACGTAGCAGGGTGTAATAGGACACAGCGGGACGTAGCAGGGTGTAATAGGACACAGCGGGGCGTAGCAGGGTGTAATAGGACACAGCAGGGCGTAGCAGGGTGTAATAGGACACAGCAGGGCGTAGCAGGGTGTAATAGGACACAGCGGGGCGTAGCAGGGTGTAATAGGGCACAGAAGGACGTAGCAGGGTGTAATAGGGCAGAGCAGGGCGTAGCAGGGTGTAATAGGGCACAGCAGTTCCAATGTTAACTACAACAGAAATATGTTGGTGTCTGTACATGCACGTTATTTCTCCCATACACAGGAAATCAGCGATCAAGGTAACTAGATGATTATTTGCAGTCATGAAACATTACTAATTAGACTGTGTTGATGTTTTCACACGAGTTATCAATATCTTACAATAAAGTCATTTCAAGAAGAACTACTACAAATAAAGCCGTCACGTCTAGATAGTTAAACACACGTTAGAACAGTGATCTGTTTCAGTCGGGAGTCAGTTCCAATATCACTTTTAACTAGCAATAAACAACCAGGTAGCATCCGCTTACGATCAGAAGTAATCTGTCAAAAGCTAGTTACCAACTAACAACACAATCAATAATAATAATCATTAAAATGAAACTGCCCCTCCATGTACTAGCTACCTCAGAGTACAACCACTTTATTTTTTATTGGTAACATTCCAAACTATTCATGCCATTTGCAACTCGTCAGATAATGCCTTGTTTAAACAGGGACAGTGCTTGTTTAAACATACCTGATGTGAAGGAATGACAAGCTTTGCAGGTGACCTAAAAACATAAAGGGATACAGTTTAAAAAAAAAGACCCTGAATGTCACCGTCTAAAATACAACATCCTAAAACACAACAAAAAACCAAATGTCTTATTATTTAATAAACAGTCCTGCAACACTTTATACATGTAATTGGTGGGATTCTCCTCTGTGAAGTGCTAATATACCATAAAAAGGTATCAAATCCTTATGAACACTAAATGTAAATGTTCTGGACTTTGTGTTATTTCATCTGTTACTGTTTTTGACTTCTGTTACACGGATAGACAACTAATACAATATTAGATAACCTAAGATGTTTACACGTAACAATCTGCCATATTGGTTTATAAGATTAATGCAAAGAAAGTAATCATGTGCTACTATAAAATACAGAAGAATGTGACCGGGAAAGGGATACTGTGCTGAGTTTAAACAGAAGATAAGAACTGGTCTATACCCGACTGCAGATTAGGTCACACCTGAAAGCTCTCTTACTGTTCACACCCGCCTGTACTCGGCTCCACACCCACCCACAACAATATTACTTCCTGCGTCAATAACAACAACAAAGGCACCTGACCAAGTCCTTATTTCACGAGATGGGTGTGGGACTTGGTACTGTGCTGTGTGCCGATAGTGAGTCTACTCTACTACTACCACAGCTGCTGTTCCTGAAACTCATGTTTTTGTGTCTCAGTGTCTCTGGAGTCGTGGCGTCTCCTCTCTGACTCATCGGTCCTCGTCGACCCGTCTGTCTCTACGTACGACGTCATCCACGTGAGCCGTGACATCGCCACCGACCGGGACCAGACCAGGGACTGGTGTCTACACGGTAACCACTGCTAACAACAACAACAACAACAACAAAAATAATCTTTGTGATGCACAGGTGACCTACAGGGTCTGAAATGTCCTCTCTCTCTGTCCTTTCATGTCTTCAGCTATCCTGTCAATAAAAGCCTAAAATGCCCAAAAAATAATAAAAAATAATAATAATTGTGTCGATAAACTTGTCCAAAGCGTTTTAATTTAATTTAAAAAGTTTGACCCAGAAAAACGAAAAAGTTGCAAGAAGACAACACGACGGATATCGTCATGGTTACTTCATTTTAACACTCGTGTCGTCTTCCCGTCCACCGGAGAACTTTTAGTTTTTCTGGGTCAAAATTATAAATAAAAACATTTTTTTCATCGTTTTGGTCGTCGCTGTTCCCGACGTTTTTGTCACTTTTTTTCGACGTTTTTTTCGGGACAATTTTTGTGTGTGTGTGTGTCTCTCTCTGTGTGTGTGTGTGTGTGTGTGTGTGTGTGTGTGTCTGTCTGTCTGTGTGTGTGTGTGTGTGTGTGTCTCTGTCTGTCTGTGTGTGTGTGTGTGTGTGTGTCTGTCTGTCTGTGTGTGTGTGTGTGTGTGTATGTGTGTGTCTCTTTCTTTCTGTCTGTGTTTGTGTGTGTGTGTGTCTGTCTGTGTGTGTGTGTGTGTGTGTGTGTGTGTGTCTCTTCTGTCTGTCTGTCTGTGTGTGTGTGTGTGTGTGTGTGTGTGTGTGTGTGTGTGTCTGTGTGTGTGTGTGTGTCTCTTTCTGTCTGTCTGTGTGTGTGTGTGTGTGTGTGTGTGTGTGTGTCTCTTTCTTTCTGTCTGTGTGTGTCTGTCTGTGTGTGTCTCTTTCTGTCTGTGTGTGTCTGTCTGTGTGTGTGTGTGTGTGTGTCTCTGTCTGTATGTCTGTGTGTGTGTGTCTGTCTGTGTGTGTTTGTGTGTGTGTGTCTCTTTCTGTCTGTCTGTGTGTGTGTGTGTGTGTGTGTGTCTCTTTCTTTCTGTCGTGTGTGTGTGTCCCTTTCTGTCTGTGTGTGTGTGTGTGTGTGTGTGTGTCTCTGTCTGTCTGTGTGTGTGTGTGTGTGTGTGTGTGTGTGTGTGTGTGTGTGTGTGTGTGTGTGTCTGTCTGTGTGTGTGTGTGTGTGTGTGTGTGTCTCTTTCTGTCTGTGTGTGTGTGTGTGTGTGTGTGTGTCTGTCTCTGTGTGTGTGTGTGTGTGTGTGTGTGTGTGTGTGTGTGTCTCTTTCTGTCTGTGTGTGTGTGTGTGTGTGTGTGTGTGTCTGTGTGTCTCTGTATGTCTGTGTGTGTGTGTGTGTGTGTGTGTATGTGTGTGTGTCTCTGTCTGTCTGTCCATCTGTGTGTGTGTGTGTGTGTGTGTATGTGTTTGTGTGTCTCTTTCTTTCTGTCTGTGTGTGTGTGTGTGTGTGTGTCTCTGTCTAAAATCTAAAACCTTCCACCTGTCCCGTGCCGTCGTCCGTTGGAGGAGCCGTCGTCCTTCATTTGGGCCGACCTGACGTGTTCAGTCAGAGACGGGACAGTCGGGACTCACCTGGAAACGGGGAGCGGGATGAGCGTGACTAGAGTCTCTCAACATCTGACGAACATCATCTGCACTACGCTCAAGTCGGCGTCCCCTCAGTGTGTTTTGAGGCATTTTTTGGGACCTCAGGGAGACTGATCAGTGTTTCCTGCCGACGGTCGGCCGTCTGGTTGGTGTGTAACAGCTCTAAGTGGTATTAAAACTCTCTTAAAAAGTCTTTAATGTAACTTGGAGAACGCTTCCTGTCTCAGCCTGTCAGGAGGCGGAGTCTTGCGTTGCAGTGTCACTCAGTGAGACGGCGTCCGCCACTCGCTGCGTCCTCTACCCCGACACCACGGCGTGCGGGTTAAGCTCCGCCCCCAGCTCCTCCAGGCCCGTCTCCTCCTGCCGGCTGCTCGTCAGAGAGCCCGCCCCCCAGGTGTACCTGAGGACCGGTGAGCCAATCAGCCAATCACAGCACAGTTATGAAAAAGGTTTTATTCCTCAAATTGTTGTCTGAGTTTTTTTCATTTATTTTTTCAGAGCGGTTGCCGTCGGTTACGTCTGTCTCCATCCCTGGTCATGGCACGCTGCAGGGCGTTGCCGTAGAAACGGCGCTGGGCTCAGACAGGAGGACGGTCGTTCAGTTTCTGGGAGTCCCGTACGCCCGTCGACCAATAGGATCGCTTCGCTTTGAAGCAGCTCAGGCGGCAGATTGGACGGGAACTTGGGACGCCACCAAACCCCGGTAACCACCTACCTGTCTGTCTGTCTGTCCGTCTCTCTCTCTGTCTCTCTCTGTCTGTCTGTCTCTCTCTCTCTCTCTCTCTCTGTCCGTCTGTCTCTGTCTGTCTGTCTCTCTGTCTGTCCGTCTCTCTCTCTGTCTGTCTGTCTCTCTGTCTGTCTGTCTCTCTCTCTCTCTCTCTCTCTCTCTCTCTCTGTCTGTCTCTCTGTCTGTCTGTCCGTCTCTCTCTCTGTCTGTCTGTCTGTCTGTCTGGCTCTCTCTGTGTCTGTCCGTCTCTGTCTGTCTGTCTGTCTGTCTGTCTGTCTGTCTGTCTGTCTGTCTCTCTGTCTCTTTGTCTATCTGTCTGTCTGACCAACCATATGTGTAATGACTGTCTGTCTCTCTGTCTCACTGTCTGTCTCTCTCTCTCTGTCTCTGTCTGTCTGT